>NW_007256189.1:278517-322120 GCF_000164805.1 Carlito syrichta | reverse complement strand
ATTATGATCTCTTATCAAAATGGCTATCCTAAATCCTATGTATATACCTTAATTTCTATAAAAGTTTCTAATTCCTAATCCTGATATATAAGGCTGATCATCAGCAATAAATCGTCTAAAATAAAACCCAAATACAAACTGCAATTGTACTAAAGCCAAAACTGCAATTAGTAGAAAGTGGGAACAAAGAAATTTCTAAAGTTAGCTGTATTCTTATAAAACCTTAAAGTATCATGTTTGATCATGCTTGAACTAACATAATTCCCTCATGCAGCATGACCTATCCTACATACTTTTTATGCATAAAATAAATTCAGTTTCTGTTATAAGTAGAAAAAACTTACACTAATGGTAACTAAAGAACCGGTTTAAAAGAATGCAGCCCAGTCCAAAGTGAATGCTTGGCCCTTAGGAATGTGGCCCAGCCCAAAGTTCATGCTGGGCCATTTCTGGTAACCCTAGATAATCATCTATACCATCTAAAGCTGGAAACAGCTCTCTAAATGTACATACTAATTCTACAAATATATTTTTAAATCTTATAAAGAAGCTTGTATCATATATAAGGCTCCCAAATGTGATCTGAGTTTGAACTGTGTTAAGTTTAAAGCCGAAACCGCAGTCTGTGAGAAACGGGAGCAATGGATCCCTAGAGTCAGCCATGCCTGTCATATTCTCAGACCTTCATGCTTAGATCATCGAAATCCCTGCCAGTGGGTAATGCTAAACAACAAAGAAAGGAGGAGGGAATGGGTCTTCAGCTCCTGAACCAAACCTGGTGGTCTCAGGGTCCACAGTCCACCTGGGTCCCTAATGCTCAGGTGGGCCTCCACGGCCGGCTCCCAACATCTCCCCCTTTTCTATTTTTTTAGCATGAACCCATGGAACTCGGTGTTGAGCTGAGAAATTCTTTTCTTCAGCACCTTGAAAATAATTGGAAGCAGGCATAGCAACACAAGAATCACTGCTCTGCAAATTCCCACATTAATGAGTATAGAGATCAATGACTTTTGGTTGATGAATGATGAGAAATTATTAAATTTAGAAGTGGCAAATTCTGAGGACCGGAACTGTCTCTCAGCGATATTTATGTCCTGTATTTCTTGGTGTAATTTAGTAAGGTCTATACTCAAGTCCAAATGATTCCAAATTCCAAGGATACGATTTTTTTATTTTGTCCCAAGTGTGGACAGATTTATTTACCTCTAAAGGAGTGAGGCAAATCCATTTAAACTCAGAGTGACACCGGAGAGCCAATTTTATCTTTAAAGTCACAAGCTCTTGTCCTACTGCTAAAACTGCCTCCTCCAAAGCATTAACTCTACTTTTTAACTTTCGATCTATAATCTCCTGAGTAGCTAATGCAATAGAAACATTCCTAGATAACTGATCAGCAAGGGTTGCTGTGTGGATTTCCTTAGGTAGAGTTGCAGCTGAACTGTTACTGAAGTAGCAATATCTATCAAAGCTGTAATTCCTAAAATTAAGGTGGCTAAAAACTGTTTCTGTCTGGCTAATAAAGCATTAATCTCATACAATGTTTGCAAATCATATTCATCATACCAACGAGATGACAAAACCCTCATAAAAAGGCATTAGTTAAACAATTGATTAAAATGCATTCAGTACAAGATATCTTATAAACATTATCACGGTAAATAATTTTAACAGTTTGATATTCATTCCAAACTAAAAACACCTAAGAGGACTGTAAGCATGCCCTAATATGATATGGCTGAGTTTGTCCAACAGGCCTAGACAGGCTGACTGGTTGAAGGGCTGTGAGGGCTCTCCACAAATGAGGCTGAATGGCTTGTCTGACTCCAATTTTAAATGCAAATATTGGGGGTACCCATTCACTGGAGTGCCTTCTAGCTGCAGCAAGCGTAGAGCCATTAAAATCCCAGTCACTAATATATAGTCTTTCACCAGGTACAGGATAGTCCACCTTACAGTTATAAGCAGTCTCTCCATTTCAGGAAGCCAGCATCTTGCCGGACGAGTGACCAGTTCTTTTCCATATCATTGAAGGGGCAAGCAGGTATGCTGAGAGGCTATGAAGCTCTAGTTGCACAACTAGAGGTGGTTCCTCCAGGCATTAACATCCCCAGTCACCAACCGAAGTTGATATTGTCCTGATAAGGGCTTTGTGAACTCAGAGACTTAAATGAGGACATTAAGCAAGAAGCCTGGTAATTATTAAAAGCAGAATTATCATAAAAAACAAATAGGGAGGGAGTTGGAATGCCCTTCATAAGAAAAATTACGATTAGTAACATGTTTGACTTGAGCACAAAATAAAGCAGGCCCTCCCCTTTTCCTGTAAGGAGAGCCTTCTATTTTATCAGAGGTTTTATACTTCCTTCTGGATTTCAACATCTAGCCATAGCTGAATAGCCTGAAGAGTCCAAATTTAAATGATTAATAACAAATAAAGCGTGAGTCAGGATGTGGTGAGGAGAGCTATACTTGAACTCCCCCTCTTGTAATTTAATTGATTTTTTAAAGTTGGGTGAGGTCTTTCAACTATGGCTTGACCTTGTGGATTGTAGGGAATTTCTGTGGAATGAGAAATATTAAATTGGGAGCAAAATTGCTGGAAAGATTTAGATGTATATGCAGGACCGTTGTCAGTTTTCTAGTTGCTTTGGCATACCTAGCTGTGAAAAGCAAAAGAATAAATGTTGTGCCATGTCCTTGTAGGCTTCTCCAGTTTTTGCTGAAGCTAAAATAACTTGAGAAAATGTATCCAGTCACATGCAAATAAGACAATTTTCCAAAGCTGGGAAAGTGAGTTACATCCATTTGCCATTGCACATTAGGTCTCAGTCCTCGAGAGCACATTAGGTCTCAGTCCTCGAGAGTTGACTCCTCCTGGAGCTGGAACAAAAGTGGGACAAGCTGGACAATTCTTAATGATTTGTTTAGCTGTTACACTGGGTAAATGAAACTGATAACGTAAGGCAGTAGCATTTTGATGATGAATTTTATGAAAAAGTTGAGCCTGAGTAACTGCCTCAGCCTCTACTGCAGCACACACAGTAGGCTTAGTCAGGGCTCAGCCAATTGATTGCCTTGGTGTAAAGGTTCTGGAAGACCAAAATGGGACCTAATATGGCCCACAAAGAATTGTTCCTTTCTATTATTAATCAGCTGCTGTAATTGAGTTAATAGTTCCAAAATTGTAGTTTTGTGGGTCAGGATAGAAGCTATTTTGATATGAGGAAACAATTCCACAATATAGCAAGAATCAGTGTATAAATCAAATCTTGAAAATTCCAGGGCAGTGAAGGTATACAAAACTGCCCTCAGCTCTGTCTTCTGGGCTGAGGATTTAGAGGTGTTCAGCACATGAGATTAATTATCAATAACTGCCACAGATTTACCATTAGACGAGCTGTCAGTAAACACCAAAGCTGCCCCCTTAAGGGGGACTGAGGAACAGTTGCAAGGAAAAATTATAGGATTTTGTCTCACAAATTGTAACAGAGGACTTTTAGGTAAGTGGAATAGAATTTGTCCTCTGTAATCAGTTAATGCTACCTGCCAATCGTTATTAGTTTGAAATAAAGTCTGAAGTTGAAATTTGTTATAAGGAGCAATTGTATTGTGTACATTATGTTTAAATAATTCAACACGTTTTTGTCTCCCCTTGGTTACAAGCAAAGCTACTAAATAAGGATAAGAAGCCAGTATTTTTTAGAAGTTATCGGTAGATGGAGTCATTTTATTGATCCTTCCTGCCACAGACACCCTGTGGGAGTATGGAGAGTGGCCAGAACAATTAAGTCCCAAGGCAGGCAATAATCTATTCTTTTAACCTTTTGAGACACAATAGCCTTTTCCACGAGGGACAAGGCTTCCTTGGCCTCTGGTGTTAGACTTCCCTTAGAATTGGGAGAAGAATCCCCCTGCAAAATATTGAATAAAAGTTTTAAATCTGACATGGTAACATGTAAATAAGGTTTAATCCAATTGATACCTCCCAACAGTTTTTGGAAATCATTTAAGGTCACCAAATGATCTTTTTGTAACTGCAAAGGTCGATGACTCACTGTTTGTGTGTTTAACACACGGCCAAGAAATGTGAAAGGAGGATTGGTTTGAACCTTTTCAGGAGAAATTTTCGAACCGTAATCAATGAGAGCAATCACAGTTTCATTAAGGATCTCATGTAAAGAGGCACAATTTTCGTGAGCCAGCAAAATGTCATCCATATAATGGATTAAATAGAGATTAGGATATTTGCTTCTAATACCTTGTAAGGCTGCATCCACATACATTTAGCACAAGGTGGGGCGGTTTTTCATACCTTGTGGCAGGACTTTCCATTGAAATCTTTAAAATGGTTGCTTTAAATTCTCAGAGAGTAAACTGAATGTAAATTGTTCACAATCCTCTGGGCTTAAAGATATAGTAAATAAACAATTCTGTAAATCAATAACTATAATATTAAAGTTAACAGGTATAGCAATCCAGGCTGCAATGCTCCCTGACCTCCATAGTAGCGTTAATAGCTCTTAAATCCTGTAAAAGTCTCCATTTACTAGATTTTTTTCATAATTACAAAAATAGGAGTGTTTCAAGGGCTAGTGGTTGCCATTCAGAGGGGCTAGTAGAAAGCTCTATGTGACCAGCCTCTAATTGTTGTTAAACTAGTTTTTTGACTGCCTTAGCTTTTCTGAGGGCATGGGCCATTGTTCCACCCAAACTGGTTTGTCTTTCCAGGCAATCAATCTTGAAAACAATGGCCCCTAAGATAAATTTGAATAACCAATACCTGTTCTGCTAGTTTTAGTTATTTGGACAGGCTCCTGTATTCCTTGCCCATCTTTACCAAGTCCCTTAAAGGGGTCATAGCCCATCTACAGCATTTGTGCTGAGACTTTATCATTGGGGCTATACAAAAGCATGCCCATTTGTGAAAGAATATCTCTTCCCCATAATGTAAAGGTGATAGATGGAATAACATACGGGCAAAAGATCCCTGAAGTCTTAAAATCTGTGAGCTTTGGCTACTGAGGATACTCGACAATGCCTATAAGTCCTGAAGGAGCCATACGAGTTGGCCACGAGGCAGGCCAATCCTTTCCAGCAATACAAGAAACATTGGCTCCTGTGTCTAACAAGCTTGTAATTTTGACTCCTTGTATAAATAAATCTTTTAGAGGTCTAGATTTAGTAACTTCCTGAACCCAAAAAGCAACATCACTAGAGTCAAATCCAGAGTTACCTCCAGGCAGGTTAAAGTTTTACCTGCTTTGTGATAAGGCAAGAGCAGCAATTTTTGGGCTATTCTCTGCACTGTTTTGCTAGGGGGAGCAACAAGCATCTGGATTTCTCCTGTGTAAACCGAATCCACCACTCCATAAATAATGGAAATTCCTTGTGAAGACAAGGAACTTCTGCCTAATATTATACCCACTATTCCTTCCGGGAGGGGGCCCTTTACTCCCATAGGAATTGGGGTCACTGGAATGTCTGGAGTTAATATTGTAGTGGTGGAGGAACACAAGTCCAGTCCTGTACTCCCTGGGGTGGCTCGGATGAGTTCTGCGATGGAGCAAAAGGAACAAATGGGTTCATGGTGGTGGCTGTGCCCCTATTGTCATGTGGGGCCGGGGCTGGCCCCTCTGGAAGTTTTTCTGAGCCAGGGTGGCTTTCTGTTGATTTAAAGGAGTGCCGTTTTTATGAAATTTAGATAGGTATTCTCTAGCCCAATGAAAGCCTTTTTGGCATTTGGGACATAAGGTTTGGTCGAGTAGCCCCAGTAAGTGGTGAAGGTATGCCGTGTAAGCCAGCCATACCTTGCTAGCCGGACAATCTCTGTTAATGTGTCCGACTTGACCACAGTTAAAGCAAGACTGTAATGAGATATTCTTTTGCTTATTATTTATATGCTTTTACTTATATTACTTATATTATTTATATTACTTATACATTATTTATATTGCTTATATATTACTTATATTATTTATATATTGCTTATATATTGCTTATATATATATATAGCTTATATATATATTGCTTATATTACTGATATTACTTATTTTACTTATATTACTTACATATTACTTATATACTTTTGCTTATAGTACTTACATTATTCATATTACTTATATATTTCTGCTTATTATAGCTTGAGCTCCCTGCATTCCTTTAAGAAAAGGAAAAGTGTAACTAAGTTCAGGCTTTATTTCATCATTCTCAACTTTTAACGGAAACTCTTAGAAAGAGGTGTAGTAAGCTTAACGGGGCAGTTTCTACTAATGTACCCGATTTGTCCACACACATAACATGATTACACTAAAACATTTTTCTGTTTACCTGCACCCTGCATACCTCGAGCCATCTGTGAAAAGTTTTCTCCCTTCAATGCTGCGGCCAAAGCCATTCCTTGCTTAATAGTTGAGCTTATGCCCGCGCACTGGTAGATAAAATCAGTAACCTGTCCAGTTTTGCGTATGGGTCTAAGCAAAGCCTGACAAGTATTATTAGCATTTTCAAAAGCCAATTGTTTGATAAGAATTTCTGCTGCTTCTTCGTTAGTAATTACCCGATTAATAGCTGTAGTGAGTCTGGAAACAAAGTCCTCATTAACTTTCCCCGGCCTTTTGTTTTATATCAGATAAAGAAGAAGTCTGAGCAGTGTCTGCCGGTAATTTTTTCCACGTGGTAACAGCACAATGATTTATCTGAAGCAAAACATCTTTGGGTAGAGAAATTTGATTAGCCATTTGGGTATACATACCAGTTCTGGAGAGCATATCGTGAGAAATAATGAATGACCCAGCAGGTCGATTTAAGTTCTGGTGCATTTGAATTCTAACTTGATCCTCATGCTCGGTTTTCCACAGCAAATAAGCACTTCCGGACAAACAGCTTTGGGTTAATTACTGCTAATCTGTGAGAGTCATCCATTGAGAGGCAAACTGATCTAAAATAGTAACTGTATAAGGTGCAAGAGGACCATACTTTGAGCTTGCCTCCTGTAACTCTCTTACCAATTTATACGGCAAGGGTTCCCAGTGTGCTCGATCCACTCCATCAGCACCGGGATAAAACTGTATCGGGAAACAAGCTGTGAAACTAAAATCTCCTTCTTTTTCTGCGTCAGCTTGTACTGCCTGCATACCAAGAGGAAAGACAGGAGCCGCAGGGGCATTACTGGCATTAGGCAAATTTTGGGGCTTTAGGACTTTAGCATTGAAAGAAGCAGCCTGTGGGAGGGAAAGCTCAGGGTTGACTGTAAGAGCACTGATATGATACCTAGCACCTTCTGCCTCAGGTTCAGCTTCATCCTGTGGAAATAATTTATCATTGTTATTATAATCAGGGGGAGCCGAGGCTGCGGCAAAGAGAAAAGTTTCTTCATCATCATCATCATCGTTAGCGGCCTTTTTGGAAGGAAATTTCTCATAATCATGCTGTGGATTTAAAGCATTTTTAATTAACATTGTTACTGCACAAAATGTAGAAAACGAGCTAGATTAGAAGAGGAAGCTTTAGCTCCACGTTTAGACAAAGTATTCATTAAGATACTGATGAACATTTTACGTTCCTAGATTTGCTCTGGCCCATGATTAGATCACGGCTCTGGCTTCACAAAAACTTACTTACCCATCCTCGCTCTGACTGTCTCTACAGAGGGGCCTGCAGCACCCTGGGTAAGATCCTAGCTGCCCTGAAACGAGAAAAAGACTTACCTTTCCAGGGGTCCCACAACGTTGGGCACCATTTATGGGGGGCCAGCCCCCAAAAAGAGATTTAGAGGGTCCCTGGAAGGTGGGGCAGCGTCGGCAAATATTCTGGAGAAATAAGGAGAAAGAAAGAGACTGGACTCTGTCTAGTGCAGAAGCTGATTCTGTAGTAGGGATAGATATTGAAAGAAAGATGGAGGGATAGATATGAAGAGGAAGAAAGAGAAAGAAAGAAAGTGGACAACTGTTCAGTGAAATGAGCAGAAGCCATTTATTGGGACCAACCGTGAGTCTTTTATCCCAAACTTTCACATGTCAAGTCACAAGACTTTCACGTGAACACAAAGCCAGGTAGGTGGGGGGCATCCCCCACCCACCAGGTGTTTCCTTAGGCATGAGGAAGGACAATCCCAATCAAATCACAAGACTTTCACATGAACACAAAGCCAGGTAGGTGGGGGGCGTCCCCGCCCACCAGGCGTTTTCCCCAAGCATGAGGAAGGACAATCCCAAAGTTATCTCACTGTTCCTCATGTTTGGTTTATATTCCTCAAAAGCAATATAACTGACTGAAATCCTAATATCTTTCTTATCTGTGCTAATTTTACCTGTACTATAAACAACTCTTAATTATAGCTCAAACCAGTTCCTATAGAATGTGGCCCAGCCCAAAGATCAAGCTGGGCCACTTCCAGGAACAGTTGATTATGATCTCTTAACAAAATGGCTATCCTAAAATCCTATGTATCTACCTTAATTTCTATAAAAATTTCTAATTCCTAATCCTGATATATAAAGCTGATCGTCAGCAATAAATCTTCTAAAATAAAACCCAAATACAAACTGCAATTGTATTAAAGCCAAAACTGCAATTAGTAGAAAGTGGGAACAAAGAAATTTCTAAAGTTAGCTGTATTCTTATAAAACCTTAAAGTATCATGTTTGATCATGCTTGAACTAACATAATTCCCTCACGCAGCATGACCTATCCTACAATACTTTCTATGCATAAAATAAATTCAGTTTCTATTATAAGGAGAAAAAACTTACACTAATGGTAACTAAAGAACCGGTTTAAAAGAATGCAGCCTAGTCCAAAGTGGACGCTGGGCCCTTAGGAATGTGGCCCAGCCCAAAGTTCGTGCTGGGCCATTTCTGGTAACCCTAGATAATCATCTATACCATCTAAAGTTGGAAACAGTTCTCTAAATGTATATACTAATTCTACAAATATATTTTTTAAATCTTTAAGAAGCTTGTATCATGTATAAGGCTCCCAAATGTGATCTGAGTTTGAACTGTGTTAAGTTTAAAGCCGAAACCGCAGTCTGTGAGAAGCGGGAACAATGGATCCCTAGAGTCAGCCATGCCTGTCATATTCTCAGACCTTCATGCTTAGATCATCAAAATCCCTGCCAGTGGGTAATGCTAAACAACAAAGAAAGGAGGAGGGAATGGGCCTTCAGCTCCTGAACCAAACCTGGTGGTCTCAGGGTCCACAGTCCACCTGGGTCCCTAACGCTCAGGTGGGCCTCCACGGCCGGCTCTCAACATCGCCCAGGCTGGAGTGCAGTGGCACACTTACAGCCCTGCAGCCTCAACCTGCTAGGCTTATGTGATCCTTCTGCCTCAGCCTTCCAAGTAGCTGGAGCTACCTGTGTGCGGCACCGTGCCCAGCTAATTTTTTAATGTATTGTAGAGACAAGGTCTCACCAAGTTGCCCAGGCTGGTCTCGAACCCCTGGGCTCAGGCAATCCTCTAACCTCAGTCTCCCAAAGTGCTGGGATTATAGGATTGAGCCACTGCGCCCAGCCAACAGATGATTTTCACTTGCGTCCTGGACATTCAGAATGTTATTTTATGAGACCCTGGATCTTATTTAAATCTTTTATTTTAGCAGATCTTTCTGACACTTCTCTGGTGAGGAAAGAGAGAAGCCACCTCACTATTGCCGGGTGGAGGTTGAAGGGCAGGTTCCCTGCCTGCCTTTATTGATTAGGGAAGGCTGCCTCATTACTGATAGGTAAGGAGGAAGATCAAGTTTCCTGCTAGGCCTCTACAGATGCCACACTGCCTCAGAAGGGGAGGGCCACTTTATTATTTCCTTACTGACATCATGGGAGAACAGATATAAAAGTTCTGGCTCCTCTGTGGAAAACAGTGTGGTGATTCCTAAAAGATCTAAAAATCAACCTTCCATACCACCCCACAATCCCCCTACTGGAAATATACCAGGAAGGACTCAAATCACTCTATAAAAAACCTACCTGCACACATATGTTTATTGAAGCATTGTTCACAGTAACAAGAACATGGACCCAACCATGCTGTCCAGCAAAAGAGGACTGGATAAAAAAAATGTGGTAGATATACACGATGGAATATTACGCAGCCATAAAGAAGAACAAAATCATGAACTTCACAGCAACCTGGATGGACTTAGAGTCTATAATACCGAGTGATCTTTCACAGAAACAAAGAACTGAGGACCACATGTTCTCAGTCATAAGCGGACCTTGCACAATTACTGCAATACTATAAGAAAAGAATTGGCAGTAGCGGGAAGCTGCCTGAAGATGGGCAGGGAAGCGGGACTGGCAGTAGTGGAGTCTGCCTGGGGAAGGGAGGACACACCTCATCAACAAGGGTGCCTGCATAATGAACATTAATATGCCTAACTCTAAATTGTACCCTCCACATCTTTAACATAAAAAAAATTAAAAGGAAGAAAAATTCTTTATAGATATTGGGGTGACTGACAAGTCTGGAACAATGTCTGTTGAATGAAGGAGAATCTCAAAGCTACATTTTTTTGTATTAAAATTTGTACTTACGTTAGGCCAATTATTCTGTTGGATAATGACTTTCATAGTCATTCATTCCTGGTCACTTTCTTCAACAAATATTTTTTATGAGGTAAAATATCCATCAGATAACTTGCTTATCAAATAATTCTCGCAAATTAAGATATTCCAAGCAATCATGGAATCTCAAAATAAATCTGTGAAGTATTTGGAGGAAAAAAAGCTCTGGCTCCCCATGCAGCCTTCTCTGACCTTCTGTGGAGGGAGAGGTGGGTGATGGGAGGAGTCATCATCACAGCGGGGGGTGGGAATGCAGTCTTAGCTCCACAGGTGGCTTTTGCTGACAGGGGTGGGAGTGTCTTCCGTTTTTCAGTGGCATTTGCCTTGAGTAGGGCAGTTATCTGTCTTGCTAGGCTGCCCATTTCCTGTTCCTCTGGCTAGACAAAGCGGCTTTTATTGTCTTTGCCCATTGATATTTCTGAGTTGCTGACTTCTCCAGCATCCAGTCTAGGATACATTAGGAAAAAAGACAACCTAGGGAACACACCTCTGTGTTATTCCCTGGGTCCCAAGATCTCTGGTCAGCCTGCCCTCTTCTCTGTGCCTTTCAGAGTCGTCTTTTATTTGTTTTACATATAATTTTCAGAGTTTTTAGTTGGTCTGAGTGGGGAATGGAGATGGATGTACCTATTCCCTCTTGTCCCAGAAACAGAAGGGATCATGAGTTTTTTGTTTTGACTCTGATTTGCAGAAGGGAGCCTGGGAAAGGTTTTCTATCCTTGAAGAACAAAAGAACTGATTACTTTTCACTTGTTCTTTTTCATCCTACCTGTTTTTCCTAAAGCCGCCTGTCTTTGCTTTAATCCACATCTTCCTCGACACTTGCCTGCATGTGCTGAATTTGGGGACCTAGTAAGTAGCCTAAGGAACCAGGACAGGGTGAGAGCCACGACTCTGGAGAGACCCAGCAGTAGAGGAGAATTTTAAAGTTTTGGCCTTCAGAAACAACTTTAAGTTCTTCATCTATAATGATGGTTAATTAGGTGATTTGTCCAAAACATACAATAAGTGTGGGTTATGGAGGCAAAGACGTTACTGGAAGCTGGAGCAGGGTAGAATCGCAGTATATGGAGTTGTGGAGAGGACAGGCGAAAAACAGAGACCCCCGGGTGCTGCTTCTTGCTCTTATCCACCTGCTTCAAGGCCATGAGTTTCCAGGAACCAGCAGTAAGTCTCTCCCTAAGTGTGTTGAACAAGCATTTGTTGCATCCCTACTATGTTCAAGAACTTGTAGAACTAGGTCAAAAGACACCTAGATCCTGGCTCTCAAAAAGTGTATGGTACAGACACGTCTCCCTCTGTGGATTTCTTTCTCGTCCTATTTATCCCCTTCTAGAGCCATAGAGACAGACCTCACATGCCCTATCAGTCTCCTGATAGGTGGTTATTCCAGGGAGAGAGAACATTCAAAGCCAAACAAACATAGACATACAGAGGGGAAAAAACCTCTCACCCAGGCAGCCTGATCTCGCTGCAGGAGAGAGCATCACCTGAATTCCAAGCTAGTGCAAAGTGTGCCCAGGTGACTTACCTGCGGCTGGGCAGCTGCCATGGCACACTCCCCACACCTGACGCTGCTCAGGAAGAAGCCAGGTGGCTGCAACAGCTTTCCCAGTCGAAGAACACCTGGCTCAGCAGGCAGGGTGTCATCCTTGCAGCCGGAGGAGACAAAGCTCAGCTCTTTCTGATCCTTGGCCTGCCTGGGTGGTGACACGCTCCGGCGCACAGAGACCGTACAAGCCACAGGCAGAAGATGAAGCTTAGGAGAAAGCTCCCCACGGTTCTCTGCATTGGGCTGACTCTGGCCATTGCTGTCAATCTCCTTCTGGTATTTTATACCACGGGGGCTTTACAAAGCTTTGTTCTGGGGAGTCTCCATAAGGAACTTCGTTTTCCTCTGTCTGAGTTGGACGGGGCGGTAATACAGAGACTCTCCCACTTGGAGGTCGAATTGCAGCATCTGGGTAAGTTGATAATGCTAACTTGGAGGGGATGGTGTGTGTGTGTGTGTTTAGGGACACTTAGGAAAGAGGGAGGGGAAATCGATGGGAGGTCACCTTCTCGCCTCTCTGGGTTGCTCATTGAAGCATCTGACATGAATTTTTTTTTTTTGAGTTGGAGTCTCACTCGGTCGCCCAGACTGGAGTGCAGTGTCCGCTCCCGGCCACCGCAGCCTTGACCTGCTGGGCTCTGGCGATCCTTCCGCCTCAGCCTTCCGAGTACCCGGAATTAGAGGCGCGCGCTACCACGCCCGGCTGATTTTTTGATTTGTTGTAGAGATGAGGTCTCGCCTGCCCAGGCGGGTCTCAAACCCGCGGGCTCAGGCAATCCACTCACCTCAGCCTCCCAAAGGCGCGGGATGACAGGCTGAGCCACCGAGCCCGGCCTGACACGAATTTTATGCCTCCAAATGGAAGGTAGGTCTTGAGAATTAGGGGAGAAGTGGGAATTGGAGCAAGCAGTATAGAGCAGGGGAGCAGGGTGTGCATGTGAGTGGGGTGTGTATTTATGTGTGGGCATGCTTGTGCACATGTGTGATCATATCTACATATATGCAGGCAAAGAGACATACTAAGAATCCCCAAGAACCTTGGAATGTCTGGGCACAGCCCTGTCCTTAGGCCTGTGTGTTGCGGAGGCTGGTAAAGAGAGGTGGTAATCTCTAGGGCAAAGGCCTCCCTTCCTTTTTGCTGTGCACGCCAATCATGGACTAACGGGGGCTTAGGTAGAGGATCTAAGATCGAATCCTGATGTAGCCATTGTTTGTGGTTGTGTGACTTTGAGGAAGATCTCTCTCTCAGCCTCAGGGTCCTGGCTGTAAGTGGGGAGGATGATACTGTAATGGCAGATAGCAACCTGACCTCACAGGGTTGTGAAATACATGCGGAAGGATATCTATAAACTGCTACTTAACCTCTTCATCTAATGTGAAGGGTAGGATTTCAGCAGACTCTGGGGGTTTTCTGTGATTCTGGCTCACTGTAGAACCCCAGCACCTCTGAGTTGTACGTGTCTCTGCATCTGACTTCAGTGAGGGAAGCAGCAATATTCCCCTGCTCCCCAAGTGACAGGAATCCAATGCTTGAGCCCTGAAGGGAGGTGTTGTGTGTGTGAGTAGGGATGTGAGTGCTCCGATGTGTACACCTAGGACTGGGGTTGGGGGAAGTGTCGTTAAAACGAGAACTGAGTTGTCAGAGTTCAGGGTGGGGCAGAGGATGGATGGGGAAAAACAGGCAGGGAGAGGAAAAGAAAGGAAAATAAGAAATCAGGGAACAAGAGAGAGAAAAAGAGAGAGAGGAGAGAAGGAACAAGATGGGGGACAGAGCAAAAGGGGCAGAGAAGGGAGAGGGTCCAAAGAAAGAGTGAAAAAGTTTGCATGGAGGCAAGAAGAAAAAGAGAGACCACGAGATAGGAGGAGTCAGGGAGAATAAAAGGAGAGAGAGTCAGAAAGCACCCATCATGCTTCTCCATCCCCCCCAAGACTTATGCTTATTATGTACAGTTTTCTGGAAAGCAAGTGTCACGAGGGCTGGTTCCGCGAATGACTCATTCCTCATTTCTAGTCACACACAGAAATCACGTAGACAAGTAAATGAATAAGCGTAGGAAATAGAAACAGACAGACAGGGATAAAGGGAAGAGTGGTGTGGGCAAGAGAGTGGGTGAGACAGAGGGAGGATTATCAGCTCCGGAAGCCCTGGCTCCCCTGGCTAGGTGGGACATGGCGTGTGCAAGCGTGTTCGGTGACGCGACACAAGGAAGATGTTTGCGTACCTACCTAGGGTGGTGGGTCCAGTACTACTCGCTCCTTGGTAGAGCACCCAGACCATAGACTGTCACCCATCCCAAGGATCATCCTATTGGCTCCGCCTCCGAGAGCCTTAAAACGACAGGGGTTCTCCCCCTCTACCCCTGGCCAGTCTTTCCTTCAGCTGGGACACCATGAGCCATGAGGAGCCATCCAGAGCCACCTGGTTCACTTCTCTTTCCTTCTTTGCAATGGCCCCTGTCTCCTTTCCTTTTTATTCTTGGTGCTTCCACCAATTTTGTTCACTCTAAAATGATGTGATGTCAGATACCATTTCCTGAGACAAACCTCGGAAAGTCTTCTGGGCCCTGTTTCTGGATCACAGAGGCTCTTCTTTTCTGTAGGACTTCCTGAAACTTAAAGCCTATTCAGTTATCTGTCATCCTGGTTGCTCACTGTCTCCAGGTTTCTGGGAAGATTGAAAAAAAATCAAGAGTCAACAAGGATACTTAGGTAAATTATGCAGACGACTAAGAGCAAAAACAAACACATAATGATAATTATATTCCTATTGCAGGAGGGATCAGTGACTCAGTGACCAGTTTACTGAAACCTCTCTCAGGGCTCTCTCTCTCTCTCTCTTTTTTTCTTTCCCTGTTCTGGAAACTTTTTATTGTTGCTTCAAGTTTAAGAATTTTTACTAGCCAGGCTCGGTGGCTCAGCCTGTAATCCCGCGCCTTTGGGAGACTGAGGTGAGTGGATTGCCTGAGCCCACGGGTTTGAGACCCGCCTGGGCAGGCGAGACCTCATCTCTACAATAAATCAAAAAATCAGCTGGGCGTGGTAGCGCGTGCCTGTAATTCCAGCTACTTGGAAGGCTGAGGCGGAAGGATGGCCGGAGCCCAGCAGGTCGAGGCTGTGGTGGCTGGGAGCGGCCACTGCATTCCAGTCTGGGCGACAGAGTGAGACTCCAACTCAAAACAAACAAAAAAAAGAATTTTTACTGATGATAGAAAATCAACATTTTTAGATAATCTCCCGTATAGCCCTGCTCGGTTTCTGAGTCTTGATTTGCAGACATGTCGACATATTTCTCTCCAATATGGACAATCAATCCACCCATAACTGGCAGAGAAGTCTTCACCTCCAATTTCAATACTTGGCCTTGACTTAGGAAGCTCCTTATGACTGCTTTTAATTCAGTGAGAGTGGATTCTTCTAAAGGAGATACAGTGGTCACCGGGCAAGTTACTTCTCCACAGTGGACACTCATCATGGTAGAAAAAGCAGAAATGACCTCTTGGGTATTGCTTAAGTGGCCATTTTCAGCACGCAAATCAATCAGGTTGGATGTGAGGGGAGAGAACCTCTCTTTTGCTGTGACATCATTTAGGCTTTTCACTTTAACGGAACACTTAACATAGAGATTTAAAATAGAAGTAGACACCTTGGGTTTCTTCAGGAGTTACAGTTCTCAAAAACTCCTTTGTTGCAGCTTATTCTGTGTTGGTGCAGCAGAATACAGAGCAGTGGCACAGTGACCTTCAATACCATATATCTGAACAGGCGGCCTCACAAACTTGGAAAATGGCCTGGCCACAGATGTCCTGAAGCATCGTACCTGCCGGGAAAGACCAGACTCTGCTGGGGTGGGCATCTTCTCCCGGGAGGCTATAGGTCCCTCCCTCAGGGTTCTTAAAAGCCTCACCACAGTGTTGTTACTGGGTCAGTCCCCTTTGGGGCTTGGAAAGTTTCAGTGTAAGTTGTGGAGATGACTTAGTGACGCAGTATTCATCCTGCCTGACTCTCTGCACTTCCTCAAATGAACTTTGGGATGTCCAGGTCCTAACTAGTTCCCATTGGAAGCAGTGAGTAAATTAGAAAATCAGATATGTCCCAAAGAAGAACAGAGCTTAGAGGCATGGAGAACCCAGTATCACCCTGTGACCCTTATATGCTTAGTGCAGAATAGTCTGAATAATAATACTGTTCAATCTGGAACACTGTAAACATGAATCTTGCTTTTATTTTCCACCTGAGCAAATATGCGTGGTGTTCACAGGAGTATGCTTTGACAGAGCTACCATTTATTTTTCTTCCCAAGGTTGTTTTTTTTTTTTAACTGCCCCTTTTTTTTTTCTAAAGCACTTCTATGGCTTATTTTCTTTCTACTTTTCCTTCTTCTTGGGCCAGTCTTATGTCACCTTCTAAACATGTTCTCCTCCCAGTTGCAGGACTTCCCTGCTTCCCTTTGGGGAGGCTGTATATAGTCTTGGAATCCAACTCACATGCTGCTCACCAAGCTATGTGCTGTGGCATGGGGCTGTATCCACCCAGAGAAAATTTACACACTAGGACTGTCCCCTCTCCAAGCTGGTGACCCTGAAAAGCAATCACCCAGAAAAAAAAAGAGGTGCCTTCTTCCAACTAGTAGAAAGATGCTGAATGGGCTAACGGTGATCATGTCAGACTGGTTGGAATTTAGTGTGGGTGTAGGGTGGAATTAGTGGGAATTAAGTGGGTTCCATGGCTGAGTGCCTTAGTCTGCCTTGGCATTATAGGGTTTAATGCCAAGGAGGGTCATAATCATGAAACACCAGAACGGTTACTTTTTCTCTCTTTTTGCTGAATTCACAGATTCAGCTTGAGGGAGTTCAAAGTGCCTTATGCTAAGACCCTCCAGCACAAACCTTACAAGGTTGATGCAACGTGAGGTAAATAACAGATGAGAAAGAGTGCTGAAATTTGGAGACCATTTTCCAAATATATAGCATTATTGTTACTACTGATACCATGGATCCTGGAAGACTTTCTCGGCATGAAAAGCCCCCTACTTGGGTCTGTCACTAGCTGTTCATTTTGTTGGTTAAGGCAATATTTCTCAAATTAGTGTGACCGTTAGATGTATTTGGACCAGTTGTTCAGAAATACAGCTTCCCAGGCTCTACCCCAGGCCAAGTCGGAATTTGCAGGGGAGCTTGGAATTTTGTATTTTTAACAAACTTTTGAAGACATTCTTATGATCAAGCAAGTTGAAAAATGAAGGACTAGGACAACTCCTATTTTAAGGTCCCTGGCACATCAAACACACGGGAAGTGAAGGAATGGATGGGGGTGGCGGTTTACAACAGAACTGCCTTTTCCAGTCCCTAATAGTGTATGCAGTACAGTGTTTCTTCAAGTGTACTATACAAAAGAATGACTCTTCACTTTTGTTAAGAATGCAGATTCTTGTACCTTCTCCTGCGCATATTCCCACCTGGCCTGATATTCTGATTTAGTAGATTTTGAGGCCAAGCCTGGATATCTACATTGAAAAAACCATCACAATGAACAATTCTGATGTTCGTGGTTCTCAGGCCTCATTCTGAAAAGCATTAGCTTCTTGTCCATCTATTTCTCAGGTCATGATAAGTCAGTTCCCAGAGACACTTTGAAGGTGTGAAACAGAAAAGTTTCGATGGAGCTAAACAGAGAGATGCAGCTAGTTCCTTGACATAGCACATCCTCTGAGACAAGAGCTTAAATATTAGAATTTGGAGAGGAAAGCCATTTCAAGGAAATTGGGATGGGGCTGAAATGTTCTCTTCCCCACCCCATCCTCTTCTTTTGCAGAAGAAGGTATGAAATTGGCTCTGACGCAGCAAGAAAATGTGGAAAACACACGAAAGAGGGTGAAAGAAGAGGGACGTCTTGTTCAAAAGGCAGCGGAGACCACTGTGAATGAGGCCAAGAAGCACAAACCCCCAAAGCAACTCTTTCCACACTCACAGCTTTTCAAGCAATGGGGCCAGGATCTTTCTGAGGCCCAGCAGAGAAAGGCCCAAGACCTCTTTCAGAAGTTTGGTTACAACGTGTACCTCAGTGACCAGCTACCCCTCAATCGCACCATCCCTGACACACGAGATTCCAGGTGGGATGGACCAGGGTTGGGCTTCTAAGGGCCTCAGTTTGATTTGGGGATGAGCTCTGGGGCCATGAAAGTGGAGGGCAGGGGGCGTGGGGAACTGATGGTGATGGGTTCAGGCTGACGGAGTAGAGTTCTTGTTTTTAGTCCATTTGTAATGATAGCTCAGGGAAGATAACAGACGGAGGCAAATATTTACAGCCCCTTGGAGATGAGCAGAGATGTCAGCGCAACAGACACCCTTTGAAACTTTGATCAGAGAAACGGAGGCGCTGGATCTAACTAATGCCTTAGTTGAGAAAACTGAGACTGGGAAGGAATCTGTGCAACTAACTCCAAAGTTAGCAGCTCTGCTTCCTCCTCCAGTGCTTTCCTCAGATTTTCTTCTTGGATTCCTCTTTACTATTAAATCTACTTTGAAGAACTTTCTTTCTCTTTCGCCTCTGTTTCCTTTTTCCATTGTGTGTGTGTGTGTGTGTGTGTGTGTGTGTTTCTCTTTCTCTCTCTGCTATCCTCCTTCATAATATTTTTTTGGAAACAGCTTTGTAGAGATATAATTCACACACCATGCAATGCATTTATTTAAAGCATAACCATGTAAAGGTTTTTAGTATATCCACAGAATCCCTTATCTTCCCCACAATTGTAAAGCGTTTTCATGACTTTGAAAAGAAACCCCATTATCAGCCTCTCCTCCTTTCTCCACAACTTCCTCATCCTAGGCAATCACTGATCTGCTTTCTGTCCCTATGGATTTGGTCATCCTGAACTTTTCATGTAAGTAGAATAATATAATATGGGGTCCTTTTTAGCTGGTTTTTCCACTCACCATAATGTTTTCAATGGTCACCCATGTTGTAACATGTATCAATACTTCATTCCTTTTTAATGTCAAATAATAGAATCCATGTGGATATACCACAGTTGGTTTCTCTGTTCATCCGTTGATGGGCATTTACATCGTTTCCGTTTTTGACTAGTATGAAACAGCTGCTGTGAATGTTCATGTACAAGTTTTTGTGTGAACAAATGTCTTCATTTTTCATGGGTTTTCCCTAGGTGTAGAATTGCTGGTCCATGGAATAGTTCTATATTTAACCTTTCAAATAACTGCCAGACTGTTTTCCAAAGTGACTCCGTCATGTGGTGTTCCCTCCAGCAGCGTATGAGAGTTGTGATTTTTCCACATGCTCACTCACTTTTGTTATTGCTTGTCTTTTTAATTATAGCCATCCTAGTGAGTGTGAAGTGATATCTCATTGTGGGCTTGGTTTAAATTTCCCTGAGGCCTCACAATGTGGACTCCTTCACATGCTTATTGGTCATTTGTATACTTCTTTGGAGAAATGTCTATTTGAAGATTTTCTCCTTAAAAAAAAGGACTATTTATCTTTTTATTGTTGAGTTGAGAAGTACTTTATATATTCTAGATACAAATTCCTATTAGAAATATAATTTGCATGTGTTTTCTTTCATTGTGTGGGTTGTCTATTGACTTTCCTGATGGTTTTCTTTGAAACACAAGAGTATTACATTTTGATAATGTCTAATTAATCTTTGGTTGCTTGTGCTTTTGGTGTCATACTTATGGGACCATTGCTTAATGCAAATTCACAAATTTTATGCATATTTTCTTCTAAAAGTTGCATAGTTCTAGTTTTAAGTTTAAGACTTTGGTCCACTTTAAATTAATTTTGCACACAGTGTGATAAAGAAGTCTAACTTCATTCTTTTGTGTGTGGCTATCTAGTTGTCCTAGTATCCTTTGTTGGGTAAATTGCCCACTTACCTCATTGAGTTGTCTTGGCACTCTTGTTGAAATCAATTAGCAATAAATGTAAGGGTTTATTTCTGGGTATCAATGCTATTTCATTGACCTATAAAGTCTATCTTTATGCCAGTTTGATGACAGTTGTTTTGTAGTAAGTTTTGAAGTTGAGAAACATGAGCCTTCCAATTTTCTTCTTTTTAAAGATTATTTTGTCTATTCTGGGACCATACATTTTCATACGACTTTTAGAATCCTATAAATTTTAATATGTTGTGTTTTCATTTTCATTTGTCTCAAGGTACTTTAACATTTCCCTTTTAATTTCTTCATTGACCTATTGGTTGTTCAGGAGCGTGTTATTTAATTTCAATGTATTTGTGAATTTTCCAATATTCTTCCTATTATTGACTTCTAGTTTCATACTGTTGTGGTCAGAAAAAATACTTGCTATAATTTTAATCTTCTTAAATTTGTTAAAGCTTATTTTTCTCCTAACATATGATCTATCCTGGAGAATGTTCCTTGTGTACTTGAGAAGAATGTGTTTTCTGTTGCTTTTGGATGGACTGTTCTGTGTATGCCATTTTACTCCTCTGACTGTATATTTTCAAATAATCCATCTTTGAGTTCAGAGCTTAATCAATTCTGCTGTTGATGCTTTCTATTGCATTTTTCATTTTGTTAATTGTGTTTTTCAGCTTTATAATTTCTGTCTTTTAAAAAACTAATTTCAATCTTTCTGTTAAATTTCTCGTTTTGGTTATTTGTTGTTTTTCTCATTTCATTTAACTGTTTTAATGGTTTTATTTTTTGAATTTTGCTGAGCTTCCTTAAAACAGGTATTTCAAATTCTTTGTCAGAAAGTACATACATCTCTTTTTTTTTTAGGATCAGTTATTGGAGCTTTATTTTGTCCCTTTGGTAATGTCATATTTCCCTGATTCTTCTTGACCCATATGGTCTTCTTGATCCATATGTGTCTGCTTGTTTGAATACAACAGGAACCTATTTCCGTCTTCACAGGCTGTCTTTTCTTTTAAAGATGTGGGGTACAATTCAGGGGTAGGTATACAAATGTTCATTATGCAGGCACCCCTCCCTCTCCTGGCAGTTTCCTTTAACTGTCAATCCCATCCCCCCTCCCCTGGCAGGTTCCCAGTACTGCCAATCCCTTTCTAATAGTATTATGATAATTGTTCAAGGTCCGCTTATGAGAACATATGGGACTCTGTTCTTTGTTTTTGTGATAGGTCACTGAGTATGATCAATTCTAAATCCAACCAAGTTGCTGCGAAGTCCATATGTGGTCCTTCTTTATGGCTGCATAATATTCCATTGTGTATATGTACCACATTTTTAAAAATCCAGTCCAGTTTGGATGGGCAGTGTGGTGGGTTCCAGGTTTTTGCTATTGTAAATAGAGCTGCAACAAACATGCATGTGCAGATATCTTTTTTGTAGAATGATTTGAGTTCCTCCAGGTATATTCCCAATGGGGGGGGGAGTGCTGGGTCATAGAGAAGGTCAATTTCTAGTTCTTTCAGAAACCACCACGCTGTCTTCCAAAGAGATCGCACTAGTTTGCATTCCCACCAGCCGTGTAGAAGCGTTCCGTTTTCTCCACATCCTCACCAGCATCTGTTGTTGTTTGTTTTATTAATGATGGCCAAATTCTTACTGGGGTTAGGTGGTATCTCAGTGTGGTTTTGATTTGCATTTCTCTGATGATGAGTAAGGCTGAGCACTTTTTCATGTGTCTGTTGGTTGCTTGTATATCTTCTTTTGAGAAGTGTCTATTCATGTCTTTTGCCCACTTTTTAAAGAGGCTGTTTGTTTTTTTCCTTTCAGCATGTTTGAGTTTCTTGTAGATCCTAGATGTTAGGCCTTTGTCAGATATACAGTTGGCAAATATTTTTTTCTTATTCTGTGGACTGTCTCTCTGTTTTCTTGATGGTTTCTTTGACTTTGCAGAAGCTCATCAGTTTGATGAGGTCCCACTTGTCTATCTTACTTCTTATGGTATGGGCATAAGAAAAAAGGTAATGCGCTCCTCCTTGTATGTTTTGTAGAATTCTGCTGGAAAGCCATCTGGTCCAGGGCTCACAAACTGGCTTTATCTGTAAAAATATTTCAGTCCATTCAGAGATTTTGAGCAGTCTTTCCAGCGTGGTCCATGAGTGGGCTTGTTGCTGGTGTTCCCAAGCTGACTGGCCTGGGGCGGACCTGTTAATTGGATCTCCTGGAGTGGACTTGGAACTGAGGTTTGACTTTATGCCCTGGATCCACAGAAGCTGGCCTGATGTTGGAGTCGACCTTGAGTTTGAATCTGCAGGGATTCACCAGTTACTGAGAGGAGCCTGCAGACATGTGCCTTCTGAGATGAGGACCCTCAGGGCTGGCATGAAGCCTAGATCTGCCGGGGTGCTCCTGGAGTCTCAGACTGTGGAACTGGTCTGGTACCAAGATCCATTGGGGTGGCTTTGAACCCTGGGTCTGCTGGAGAAGGCCTGGACCTTTAGTCCACTGGAGCCTGGGGCCACCGGGGCTGGCCTGGTGCTGAGTATGGTCTGGAGCCTGGAGTTGCTAAGATCAACATGATGCTGGGGTGGACTGGAGATTGAGTCTGCCATACAGGCCTGGAACCTGAGGCTTTGGTGCTGGGGTGGGCCTGGTGGCTCAGTCTGTGGCTGTTCACTTGGAGTGTGGGACCACGGGGCCTTGCTGGTGCTGGGTTTTATGGAGGCAGGCCCGGTGTTGGTGTCCAAGACCAAGTCTGATGCCCATTTTTGCTTCCTCCCCCTAAGCAGAGGGTATCTCTTTCTGTGCTGTGCTGCTTGAGGTTGGGGAAGGGATGACACAAGTAATATAAAACTGTCTTTTCTACCTTCTTCAATATATCTTCTGTTTCTTTCTTTCCTTCTTTTTTTTTTTTTTTTTTTGAGGTGAGTTCTCACTATATTGCCCAGGTTGGATTATAGTAGCTATTTATATGCATAATCATGGTACGCTACAGCCTTGAACTCCTGGCTTCAAGTGATCCTCCTGTTTCAGTCTCTTGCATAGCTGCGGCTACAGGCATATACCACCACATTCTACTTGACCATGTATAATTCTTTCTATTTGTTGCTGGAGTTGGGTTGTTAGTATTTTTGTTGAGGATTGTTGTGTCTCTAAGAGATCATTGTTTTTCAGTTTTCATTTCTTGTAATATTTGTGTCTGGTTTTGATATTCAAGCATTACTGGCCTCATAACTTGAGTTGAGAAGTAAGTCACCTCTTTGATATTTTGGAAGGGTTTGTGAGCATTGATGTTAATTTTAAAAAAATACTTGGTGGAATTCACCTGTGAAATCATCTGGGCCTGGTTCTGTATGGTGGGTAACTTTTTTAAATTACTAAATAAATCTCTTTGCTTGAGATAGATCTGTACAGATTCCTATTTCTTTTTGAGTCAGTTTTGATAATTTGTGTCTTTCTAGAAGTTTCTTCATTTTATCTAAGTTATCTCATTTGTTGGTAGATGGTTGTTTAAGGCATTCCCTTATAAGTTCTATAATTTCTGAAATATATAATCTTGTAACTTATAAAATCTTATAATTTCTGTAAGGTCTATAGTAATGCCTCACTTTTATTTTATTTTAATAATAATAAAATCCTCAATTTCTTTTCTTGTTCATCTGGCCAAAAGTGTGTAAATTGTGTTAATATTTTCAAAAAATCAACTTTTCTTTGATTTTCTCTCCTGTTATAGCTATTTTCTATCTGCGCGTTTACTCTCCTATCTTCATCATTTCCTTCCTTCTGCTTTCTTTGGATCCAATTTTCTTTTTTCTCTCATAATTTCTTAAGATGGAAGGTTAGACTATTTTTTTAAAGGTCTTTCTTCCTTTTTAATGTAGGTGTTTACAGCTAGATATTTTCTCCCAATCTCTGTTTTAGCTGCATCCCATAAGCTTTGGTATATCTTGTTTTTATTTCTAGTCATTCAAAGTATTTTCTAATTTCCCTTGTGACTAATTCTTCGGCCCTTGTGATTTATTCTTTTGGTTGTTTAAGAATGTGTTATTTCATTTCTACATATTTGTGAATTTCCAAAACTTTAAAAATGTTTTCATCTCAAATGTAACTCCATTGTAATCAGAGAACCACACTTTGTGTGAATTCAGTTACCTGAAATTTACTGAGGCTTACTTTATGACCTAGCATATGTTCTGTCCTGGAAAATGCCATCTGTGTCATTAAGAGGAATGTGTATTTTGCTTTTACTGGGTGGAACATTCTATACATGTTGGCTAGGTCTATTTGGTTTATAGCATTTTTGATCATCTGTTTCCTTGTTTATCTTTTGCCTAGTAAGTATATCCATTATTGAAAGTGGATTATTGAAGTCTCCAATTATTATTGTTGAATTGTTTATCTCACTTTTTAAATTTGGTCAATATTTGTTTAGTATATTTTCAGATTCTGTCGTTAGGTGTATATATTTGTAATTGTTATGTCTTCTTGATATAGTAAATTTTTATCATTATAAAATTTCCTCTGTTAACACTAGTAACTTTTAAAAACATTTATTTTGTCTGATATTAGAATAACCACTCCAGCTTTTCCTATGATTACTACTTACCTGATACATTGTTTTCTATACCCTGACTTTCAAACTATTTATATCTTTCTGTCTAAAGTGTGTTTCCTGTAAACAATATATAAGTGTATTTTTTAAAAAATAGACTCTATCGGTCTCTACCTTTTCTTCAACTTTTGATTGGATTGCTTAAATTGTTCACATTTAATGTTTTTACTGATATAGTGGACTTTATGTCTGCCATTCTATTTTTGTTTTCTGTATTTTTCTTTTACTGCTTGATTTTTTCCATTAAATGAATATTTTCTAGTGTAACTGTAATTCTTTCAATGACTTTTCATTATATTCTTTTAGTTATTTTCTTACTGGTTGCTCTAGGTCTTATCACATACATCTTAACTTATAAGCATCTACTTAGACTTATACTAACTTAATTTCAATATTATATATAAAGATTACACATATATTTGCTTCTCTTCCTTTTTGCTATGATTGTTTCACTTTACGTATATATATGATGCAAATTTCAAACATTTGCTACTGTAATTGTATAATTTTATGAGTATTAAAGAAAATGAGAAAAAAAGAAGAGGAAGGATAAATTATAGTTTGTAATATTTACCTTCTTTTTCACCATGTTTGATTCTTCACATTTGTTCCTGAGGGTTAGTTTTACTCTTTGATGTCATTTCCTTACTTTAACAGAATTTTGTTCTCATCCACCCCCTTTGTGCTAGTATATTACATTGCAATGTTATCGACCAAATAATACAATTATATATACCTTGTTTTATACAATTGCATTTAAAATTACTTAAGAGAAGGGAAAAACATTAATCTATAGTATTTTATAATTACATAACTACTTTTGCTGATATGTGTGTGTGTGTGTGTGTGTGTGTGCGCGCGCGCGCACGTGTGCGTGTATGTGTGTCCACGTGTAGTTAAATTACCATCTGAGGTCACTTGCTTTCAGCTTAAAAAACTTCAGTTTTCTTGTAAGGTGAGTCTGCTAGCAACAAATTCTCTGTGTTTGTCTATCTGTCTGAATTTTGACTTCATATTTGAAATATATATATATTAAAAGACGCTTGGTGACAGTTTTATTTTTCTTTTGGCATTTTCAATATGCCATCCCACTGCCTTCTGGCCTTTATTGTTTCTAATGCAGTGTAAACTGTTAATCTTATTGGGGTTATCTTATATGTGGTGAGTCATTTTTCTTTTCTTTCTTTCCTCCTCTCTCTCCTCTCCTTTCCTTTCTTTCTTTCTTCTTTCTCTCTCTCTCTCTCTCTCTCTCTCTTTTTCTTCCTTTCCTTCCCTTGCCTTCCTTTCTTTCTTGGTTTACTTTTTATCATTTGGACTAAGAAATGCCTGAATGTGTATCTCTACATTTATCCAAATTGGAGTCCATTGAGTTTCTATGTGTTACCTCAGTAATTTCTAAGTATGAATACTTTTTTGGGGAGTTATAAAATATATTATAAGTTGTAGCCTCTGAGTGCTAAGATTATACAGCTGAATTAAGCAGTCATCAAATTAACAAGAAATTATGACCAAACAATCCATACGTTGTTTTCTCTTTATACTTTTAACCATAGGAACAAAATAATCGCTTAAGATCTGACCCATGATTCGTGTAGTGCATGACAGTGGCTCAATGCATAGTTTGATTGCTGATTTAGTACTCTCCATCTTATCACCCTAAAAAGATGATTCCCTAACATCCTTGATTCTCTGAGTTAAAAGGTAGCGGGTGAGCTTTAGATGAAAAGGAGAAAGCTACTTCTCGACTAAAGCTCACATATTTCAGCATGTAGAATGCTTTACCTGGGTTGTTCTGCCCTAGGGTATTTAAAGAAATCTTTGGTCGAATTAGCTTTTGCAAGGAGAGTAAACATTTTTCTCTTTCATTCCAACTGACTGTAGTAACTACCTAGAGTATTGTGGCAAAAAGACTTTTGAGTCCATGTGGTCAAAAGCATAAATGCCATGATCTGTTAGCAATGCCTGCCATGATCAAGAAAAGGGTGTGTGTGTGTGTGCGTGTGTGGCATTTGTGTCAGTGTTTGCTACTTTTGACCTGGGAGATAAATAGGACCTAAAACATTTTCTCCTGAATCCGTTGTATAATGTAGGTCTCTAAGCACAAGAATAATGCGCTGTGACCCATGGAAGCTGCCTTGTCCTTATTTAATTTGGGAGTATTTAGTTTTAATTCCACAGGAATTAACTCATGAAACTGCTTGTCAAGAAGTATTGCTGTGATGAAAAATATGTAATCAGTTATCCACATATACCTGAATATCACTTGAGTCACATCTGATACTTATCAACTAAGAGAGGGTCCTTTTCCCCCCGCTGTTCATAAAAAATCCATGTGGCTCAGATACTTAAGGATTTCAGAGTTAAAACATTCTGGAAACCTTCAGTTTGAGAACGTCAGGTAGACCACTTCACTGACTTTCTTTGAGAGTGAAATCATTTAGTGAATGAGAGCTGTCACATAGACTCTTGACTTTAGCATGGATATTATAGGTCATTTATTCCAGACTCCTGCTGAGTGAGCTGCTGAAATGACTGCAGTCACTCAATTTCTCCAGTTTCCTGGATAGCAGCAAGATGCCAGCCCTGGCAGGTCTCATAGCATCTTTGCCTTTCAGAGACCAGAGAAAAGCTGCTTGGGAGAATGTTGTACATAATTAGAGTACCAGTCAGTCACTTAATTGAATTTGGATAGATATGAAACACCAATAAACAAACCCATAGGCAAAACATCAACAATTCATCTCTAATAGTGAGCCTACCAAAATGCTGTGGACAGGACCAGCGACATAATTTTCAGGACCCAGTGCAAAATGAAAATATAAGCTCTTTGTTAAAAAAAATAATTGAGAATTTCAAGATGGTGATAGCAAAGCATTAAGCCAGGTGAGAAGGCCTTCTAACTGTGGGGTCCTGTGTGATTGCACAGGTTGTATGCTCATGAAGCTGGTTTTGCTGATGGCATAATTTGTCTTAGAAAGTCCCAGCATAAGAATATATTTTGCAGTTGGTTAAAGCATGTTTGCGTGTATACAAATCAGCTTATGTGTTCTACACAACAGTAGTTTCAGGCAAAATTGTGATGCATAAAGTCTATCTCTCTAGCTCTAATATCTAGAATGTACTGGCCTTATCTACTTCTGCCATTGTCTCCTCCTGTTTCTTGTAGGCAGGGCGAGGATGTTGGTTACAATTGTGATTCTCTACTGGGAGGACTTGCCAGAGATCAATTTCTTTAGATGTCATCCAACCAACAAATATTTTTTCATTCCTTCTGCTGCACCTTTTAATATAGCCACTGGTTAATATATATATAGATATAGATATAACTATTTAAATTTAAGTTAATGCAATCAAATTAAAAATTGGGAACCTGGCATGGTGACTCCTGCCTGCAATCAAAGCACTCTGGGAGACTGAGGTAAGAGGATCGCTTAAGTCCAGAAGCTTGAGACCAGCCTACAATGATAGTGAGACCTCGTCTCTACAAAAAAATAAAAATAAATCCAGCTTTGGTGGCACATGCCTGTAGAGTCAGCCACTCAGGAGGTTGAGGTAGAAGAATTGCCTGGAACCCAGGAGGTTGAGGCTTTGGTGGGCTGTGATCGTGCCACTGCACTCCAGCCTGGGCAACAGAGTGAGACTCCAAGTAAAATAATAATAATAAAATAAAAGATAAACATTTGTTTTCTTGGTTATATTAGCCGTGTCGTAAGTGCTTGATAGCCACAGGAAGCTAATCGCTAGCATCGTGTATAGCACAGATATAGAACATTTCTGTCATTGCAGAAAATTCTGCTGGACAGAGCTGGTCTATACCTTCCAGGTCAGGGGCTGGGGAAGCAAGGCGGAAAGAGAGATCATTCTTTTGGGGACCACGTGAACCATAGAAGACTGCTTCTCTTGATATTAGGTGGGAAGAGAACACGGGGTGTGGATAGACATGGCGTGAAAATGTTCGGAACATAGACAAGAAAATATGCAGAAGGAGTCATGGGAGACAGGCAGAGAGAAAGAAAATCTGAAGGTTGCTGATGCAATTACGTGGACTAGAGGGAAGAGAAACTGAGCAGAATTTCAATGCCTCCAACTTGATATAATTACCTATTCTTACTCTCAATTAAATACATATTTATTCTATAACCGTCCTGCACCAGATATTAAGAGCCGCCACTGAGCTTTTAAGGATTTTAAAGTTCATTTCTGCCAGCCTCTTCTGCCTCTGCTTAAATATTGATGACCCCAGGATTTAGCTGAAGGCTCCTTTCTGCTCCCACTAAGGTGATTTTATCCGTTTATGAATTCAACGACTGCTTATGCCGTGATGACTCCCCAAACCTTAAGTCTCTAATCCAGACTCTTTTGCTGCGGCCCCAGGGTCACATATGCAAAGACCTGTGAGGGAATGCCATGGTGTGACTCAGAGGTGCCTTGGACTCCACATGGCCAAACCTAAATGCATCCATTTCTTTTTCTCCTCCTGTTGCTCCTACCTCAGCGAATAGTGCCATTGGCCAAGCAAAAATTGTAACAAAACCAGCAGTAACCACCAAAGTAGTAAGCATAGCAGCTAACATTTGTGTAGCTTCTTTTATTCCAAGCGCTTTATGTACATTATCACATTTGAGCCTCATCATACTATGATGTAAGTGTTGTTATTACTATGACTGTGATCTTACAGACGAGGAAAGGAAAGCACAGAAAGATCGCACAGGTAGAAGGTGACAACTGTGATGCGAATGTATACAGGTCTGTCTGGAGACTCTGCTTTTACTTTTGTGCCACACTCTTAAGGCATTGGCATCACCTGGGAAGGAAAGGAGCTCCGTAGAAATTCAGGACCTCAGACCCCACCCAGTCCTAAAGTCTGCATTTTAACGAGATCCCCAGGTGGTTTTTGTGTAGGTGATGGTTAGAGTTTGTGATCTAGAATCCTCCTTCCAATTCCCAGCTGCCCGCTGCATTTGAGTGACAGTGACAAAAATTGAGCTGTCTTCCTTTCACACCTTTCATTCTCCAGGGCAGCCCTTAGGTGAGTTCTTCATACCGTCTTACCTGCATTATGGTGGCCACGTGTGGCTAATTGCCTTCCATCTGTTGCCAGGATGATTTTGTAAAAATATTAATTTGATCATGCCATTCCTTTGCTTAAACTCCTTCAGTACCTCTAGGATAAAATCCAATCTTGTTAGCTTTCACAGTCTGGTCTCTGTGGATCTGTCCAACCTCATCTCTTGCTGTTACTACTATGCTTCTTCCACACAGTATGTGCTATAATCCCTCCGCAGTCTCAGGGGCTGCAACTCAAATGCCTGTCTACACCCGTGAAGTGAGGAAGAGGCTTGGGTGAGGCTATGGGGAACAGGGAGTTATGCTGTGAGTAATTGTCACAACCCTGGCTCTGGTCGGAGCAGGGACTATCAGCTGGGAGAGTGGTTGCTGTGAGACAAATGTTTACTTTGTCAGAGAGAATAGAAATCTGGATTTGTATGCTGGCAGTTATCTTTAATTTGTGTGTGTGTGTGTGGATTGAGGCTTCCTTCCAGATTGGAAGAGTGTTGAGTGCTACATTTTCTTTCTCTAACAAAACAACAATTTGGTGAAAATTATAAAAGAAAATCGTTCAAGATTTTCAGAAATTGTCCTAAGGGCATATGATAAATGGAGCTCTGTCTTATGGAAACTGTATTCCAGGGTTTCTACACTCACCCAGGGTTTCTACTCTGGGTGAGTGTAGTCAAGAAGAGGTCTCCCTGTTCTTATAGCTCCCTGTACAGAGCTCTGGTATCATTGGGGTAGGGCAGGCCACCCACATGTGACACTTTCCCCAGCCTTGTGATGCAAAAAACTATTCCTAGCAGAGATGACTGAGAGAGACAGATGTGACCCCCTTCCACCATCTAACCCCTCCTCACAGGGTAGAATTGCAACTCTAGGTGTATCTGGCCGGCAATACTAGACTCCAGCTGTATCAACTTGCTGTCAGAGTGGAAGTTCTATACCACAATGGACAAGCTAAGACCAGAAGCTTCTACCTCCTTCCTCTGAGCCTGTATCTGCCTGTAGAGCAGGGAGTCACTCCAAGAGACGTGGGGTACTTCCTCCACCTCCAGCTTCTGGGTAGTGATACAGAAGTTCTGTCCAGAAGTCTCCTCGTGGAGGATGAAGATTTCCCCAGCTCTGGGAACTGGTCTTATTTGGAACAGAGTCTAAAGGATTCCATGCTTAATGGTGTTGCCTGAAACAGTAGAGATCTTGAGGGGGAACAATTAAGAATGTGCTCATGGTTCCATGATGCTACTAGCAGTATGCAAGATGGCAGCACAACCAGAAGTTTAGCAGAAAGAACCGGGAGGACAGCGGATGCTCTAGAAGGTTGTATGCAAGCCCGAGGCTGAACCTACTCAGGAACAATCAGAGTAGGATGAGGGGAAGACAAATTAATTCTCCAGCTTGCATACAGACCCACCAACAAACAGCTGAAGCTGCACTGGCACTAGGGTCCGAAGCCCAACCTTTGATTAAACACTGCTGGAACAATAAGCTACTCTGACCCAAAGAAAACTTCTAAGAAGTCAGGCTTAACAATGAAATCACCCGCATCTCTGGTACTCTGGAAAACCGTATGTATACCCAAGGAGTATTTAGATACAACTCAGGAGTAATTAGAGGGAAAAAAAAATCCAAGCAACCAACACATGGGTCAAAAGGCAAACTCCCTGAATTGTGATAGCAGCCTCCATACCACATATATCCACAAATCTGCTTGGTCAAGGTGTCTTAAATATAATCTCTGATGAATAAGTAGCTTATGATGACCCAGGGGCAATTCTGGATAGCCAGGCTAAAAGAAAAAAGAAACAAACAAGATCAAGATCACAGAAATAAAAGGCTGAATACTGCAGAAGAAATAGACTTTGCAAATTAGTTTCAAAGTCACCATCATATAAATAAAACAATCAAGTAAATGACAATGACGTTAACTCTGGGTTGACGTACAGAGTTGCCATATTACATTGTCTAAAATGAAAAATTTTTAACAAGAAATTATGAGACATCCGAAAACACAGGAAAGTGTGACTCATGCACAAGAAAAAAATTAGACAACAGAAACTGCTTTAGAAGGGGTCCAGATGTTGGACTTAGTAGCTAATAACTTCGAAACTACCATTATAAATATATTCAGAGAACTCAAGGATGCCACATCTAAAGGATAAAAGGAAGGTTATAAAGATAATATCTCATTAAATAAAAGCTATCAATAAAGAAATATAGATTATATAAAGGAGCCACACTGAAAAGTGCAGTCATAAAAGTGAAGAGTCTGACTTCCATTTTCTGCTCTGGTATGCAAGGAGCTTAGAAGATGCCATTCTGTCCTAACAAAAAGCAAACTGAAAAATTAACAACTCTTCGTAGATCTGCTGGAGAAGTGAGGTGCAGAGCAAATTGCTGCCCCCCAAAGTGGAGAGACAGGCAGGTGGATACAGAGAATCACAACTTAGAGCAGAAACCCCCACGGAACCAGTGCTAGCATAGGGAAATATGAACTGTAAAGTGATGAATTGTGGAAGCACAGTATGGACAACTCTGAAAATTAAAAACTCCAGGAAGACTCAGTCATAGGGAAGGCCTCACACTTGTGTAACTTTTACCTCCAGAACCTTAACCAGATTCTTACAGCAAATATCAGAGAAAAATCCTTTCTTGCCTCCAGCAGGGAGAAAGGAAAAGAAACTATGTTGAAATGTGCCAGAACATTCTGCTATGTCTGCATTGTCTAAATATATATTCTGAATCATCTCTTCAACAAGTGTTGCTGGGACAGGCGGATAGCTAGTTGCAAAAGAATGAATTTGAGTTCCTTACACCATACATAAATATAACACAAAATTATCATAGATATAAAGATAAGAGGTAAAACTACAAAACTCTCAAAAAAGCATGAATAAATCTTGGAGATAGTGGATTTCTAGGCTTTCTTAGACATAACACCAAAAGCATAAGTGATAAAAGAAAATATTGATAAGTTGGACTTTATCAAAACTATTTTTCTCTTGCTGCAAATAATACCTTCAAGAAAGCAAAAAGGGCAACCCCTTCGGGTCCCCTCCCACTGTGGGAGTTTTTCTGTCCTCTCAATAAATCCTGCAAAAAAAAAAAAAGAAAGCAAAAAGACTACTCACAGAGCGGGAGAAAATGTTTGCAAACCATATATCTGATAAGGTATCTAGAAGACATGAAGAACTTTTGCAAAACTCAGTAATAAAAAACAACCAAGTTAAACATGGGCAGAAATTTAGGCATTTCTCCAAAGAAGATATACAGTGAACAAGCACATGAAAATATGTTCAACATTATTAATTATTAGGGGAATGGAAGTCAAAATCACCCTGTGATACCATTTCACACTCACTAGGATAGCTGCCATCAAAATGACAAATAATAACAACTGTTGTCAAAGAGGTGAAGAAACTGGAATCTTCATTCACTACTGGTGGTAATGTAAAATGGTGCAACCATTTTGTAAAACTATATAGCAGTTCATCAAATTGTTAAGCATGGTTATCATGTGACCTAACAATTGAACTCTTAGGTGTGTATATAGGAAAAATTTAAAAAATTCTAATACAAAAATGTGTTTAGGAATGTTTATGGCAACATTACTCATAACATTTGAAAAGGAGGAACATTCTGAATGTCCAACAATTGAGTAATAGATAAGTGATACATGATATATCCATACAGTAGACTATATTTGGTAATAAAAAGCAATGAAATATTGGCACATGCTATAACATTGATGAATCTTGAAAATACTATGCTAAGTAAAAGAAGCCAGTCACAAAAGGCCATATGACATATGTTCCTATTTATATGAAAAGTCCAGCATAGGTAATTCTACAAAAACAGAAAGAAGACTAGTGGTTGCCCATGTCTGAGGAAGGCAGGGGTGGAATGGGTGGGGGAGAAATGGAGAGTGACTGGTAAATGAATATTGGTAACTGGTAAATTCTTTTGATGTAATGAAATTGTTCTAAAACTAGATAGTGATAATGGTTACCCACCTCTATGAAAACATTGGATTGTACACTTTTAAACGAACAAATTTTATTGTATGTGAATTTCATCTCAACAAAGATGTCTGAAACATGGGGAATTGTTTAATGAATATAAATCTGAATATACTCTATGAATATACACTATATTGTACAGCAGATATTTATAACTTATTCATCTTACAACTACAAGATGAATAAGTTATAAATATCTGCTGTACAACATAGTGCCAATAGCTAACAATACAGTGTTGTATACTTAAATATTTGCTAAGAGGGTAGATCTCTTGTTAAATATTCTTATTACTCACATGCACAAAGATATACAAGGAAACTTTTGGAATTGAGGAACATATTTATTACTTTGATTATGGTAATGGCATCATGGTTGTGTAAACCCAGATTCATCAAGCTGTATATGTTAATTATGTGCAGTTTTTAAAATATGTCATCAATTATACCTCAATAAAGCTATAAAAGAAAGGGTCAACCACTGCCTAGCATATGGCAAACATTTAATAAAGGTAGGCTAAGATTTTTTTTTAACGTGTCAAGCACAATTCTCTGGACAGTTTGCCACCTGTCTTTAATGGTAAAGTAGAAGGTTGTCAAAGGTGACTGAAGGTCTAAGGACATGGGGAGAGGGCAGTGACAATGACAGAAAGAAGGCTGCTGGCAAGGAAGCTGATTTGGGGATGGAAGAAGAATGGGAATTTAGGGGGAGCTATGTTGAGGGTTCAAGTGGAAACATCCAGGGAAGATGAATAAAAAAGAAATAGTTTTATCTCCGTAGCAGAAGAATTTTGGATAAGCAAATATAAACTCTCCTTGTTACTGTGATAAACTACTGAGAGTTTCACATAACATCATATGTAGTGAAGTAGAAGATTGGATAGCAAGGTGTAAGCCGTTAAAAGTATGCTTATAAAAATGGTCTCTTATAGGTGTCTTCAGAAGACATATTCTTCGCAACTTCCATCCCTCAGTGCCATTCTCATATTCACAAACGAAGCTCTGTCCATAATACAACGGGCCATCACCAGTATCATCAACCGGACTCCTTCTTGGTTGTTGAAGGAAATCATCTTGGTGGATGATTTCAGCTCCAATGGTGAGCAACTTGATCAAAGAATCATCGTAAAAGTTACTGCTTTGTTGTCTGTGCTTGGCTGGAAAGAGGTTTCAGTCAGCATTTAGGACACCTTGGGCTTCTCATGTAGAGAAAATAAAATCATTTGTCGAGGGTCTTTTTTGTGCTAGTCACATTTAGTCTTCACAAAGCCAAGACAGAGGATTATTGTCTCCGTCACACAGATGAGGAGATTAAAACGCAGAAAGACCATAGAGCATGCCTAAATTTCATGGTCAGCCAGCAGTAGAGTTGGGAGCTAGACCAGTACCATGTGCCTTCAAAACCACTTATGCCTTTCCTCTGCATTATGAAGGAGTCTATCGTAAGCAGTGAAGTGGAGGCCCAAAGAAGATTTCAGACACCAGGAAGAGATTTAGAGTCGTTTCTTATTACGAAAAGAGCCCTCTTCCTGGGTAGTTCAGCCTGGCGGAAAGAGAGATTTGGGTGCTGAGACTTTTCACATTGGTCACATCTCCTGCTCACAGGATGTCTAGCCCACCCAGGGAGGACATATGGAGAAGTAGGAGGTAGCAGACCTGAATCCTTACTTCCAAATTCACAATGCCACCTCCTCCCTTATACGTGCTATGTCATTGGGTAACTTAATGTCTCCATGCTCTGATTTTCTTATATGCCAAACATGGATGTTGATAACAAGTGTTTCATGAACTATAGTGAGGATTAAATGAGATAATAATGGCAGTTAACGCAGTTTGTTCTAAGCACATTACATGCATTAGCTATTTTAATCATTACTCAACAACCTTATGAGGTTGTGCCCATGTAATGGGCACTTTTTTGCCCATTACATGGGTGCAAAAGAACTAAGGCTTAGACAGGTCAAGGAGTTCGCTCGATATCACACTGCTAGTAAATGACAGAAATGAGATTTCACCATACACTTCAGAGAGATTTGACCATAAACTTCAGAGACTAGCCACTCACTTAGCTCTAACCACTATGCTCACTGGTATGATACATAAATTATGTATAGCATTAAGCATATGGTAGCCTCTCAGTATGGGATAACTCTTAGTTTTATTAATTTTGTGTACCAAATGAAACTGGAATTAAGTTACAAAACCTTAGATGTTTGGGCTAGCAGTAAGAAAGAATTTTCTGCCAGGCTCAGTGGCTCAGCCCGTAATCCTAGCACTTTGGGAGGGCGAGGTGAGTGGATTGCCTGAGCCCGTGGGTTCGAGACCTGCCTGGGCAACTTGACAAGATCTCATCTCTACAACAAATCAAAAATTAGCCGGGCGTGGTAGTGTGTGCCTGTAGTTCCAGCTACTTGGAAGGCTGAGGCGGAAGGATTGCTGGAGCCCAGCAGGTCGAGGCTGCAGTGGCCGGGAGCAGCCACTGCACTCCAGTCTGGGTGACAGAGTGAGACTCCAACTCAAAAAAAAAAAAAAAAAAGGAAAGAAAGAATTTTCTATGGGCTATGAAGTAGTGGCCCATGGGAGGAAGAATTGGTTTCTACTCTGGGGATATTTAAGGAGCAGATAGTTTACAATAGCTTCAAGCTCTCTCTGAGGAAAGACAGAATAAAATGACAATTTTAACCTACCTTTTTGAATTTTCAGACACTAAAAATACTTCTCTTTATCCTCTCCATACCTTCCAATCTTACCCTTCCAACATAAAATATAAGAAAGCGCAATTCCTAGAGAAAAATTCTGCCAAAAACCAAAGAAAAGAAGATGGCAGTTTTTGCTAGTTTCTGGGCATGGAAACTGACTCCAAGTTGCATACCTGGTTTTATAGGCACAAAATAGAAGGTTGATTAGAAAAATCTCTGCCCTAGACAACAGAAGACACCCTGGCTCTGTTCCCTGACTCTCTGAGACAACCTCTGGCAAGTCCTGTCACCTCTCTGAGACTCAGCTTCTTCATGGTACAAAAGTAAGGGTTGTACTAGAAGACCACTAAATATATCTTTTTCTGTGGAAAGAAAAAGAAAATGAGTCTGTAACTCCATGTTCCATGAGGAGTAGATAAGTCTTGATTCAAGACTTTTTCCTATGGAAAAATAAAATCAAAAGATACAAGATGACAAATGTAGGGTAGACACAAACCGAGAAATCAGGTAAAACTTCCTGCAGTTCTAAACTTTACCCGATCATAACACATTCCTATCACTTGGGTCTGGAGCCCATTTTTTTCCATAGAGAAGATTTGTTTGGGTGGGCACAGAAGAGGGAACTGTTACCCATTCTTTGATGTCACAGGAACAGGAATTAGCTTCTCTCTCATTAAACATAGAAGCATGATTAATGATTAAATTGCACCTACACTTGAGTATAGCTCTAATATCCTCTTTGTGTCAAACTGAGAAAAATAATTGTCTCTACCATGCCTGCCATAGGAGAAACCCAATATCCACGTGATTTTGGGAGAAGTTACTCAACTACTTCATACCTTAGTTTCTAAATCTGTAACATGGAGAGATAATGGCACCTACCTGACAGGCCCCTTCTGGGAATGAACGATATCTGGTACTTCTGTTACACTGGGGAAACAGATATCCCAGATAGGAAGCGACACAGAATTAGGTAGTGTCATTAGCCAGAAGTTGGCAAAGAGATTAGTTTGTAACCTCTGTTGCAGTGTGTCCTCGAGTATGCCAGCTAGTAATGTCTAGAACAAAACGGTTTCAGTTGTTTACAGATTCTCCAGAAAGTCTTGAGAGTTTTAGGTATAGAGAAGATGTTCCAGGCTGTTCTTGCAATATTGTCCATCAGCACCTGAACCTTAGTTAGACTGGGTTTTTCTACTCATTCTCTTGAGAATTTCTTAAAAAGCACTTATAACAGTGCCTGACATATAATAATCAGTATTATCATTCTAACATCGTGTAACTGGGAGGGCAAAAAAAAAATAGGAATGGTAGTAGTTAAACCTCAGGTGGAAGAGGGAAGCCAGGTAGGTGCAGGGGAAATGCTACCCATTTTCTCAGCAGAGTCTGTAAAACTGTTTATCTATGCTAGAGGAAATTCAACTGCTATTATATCATAGTATAACATTTAGGCACCACATTAATTACTGCACTCAGAATTTCTATAGGTGTGCGCTTGGTTCGCAGGAGAACTAAAGGGTTTTTTGGATGAGAAGATTAAGCTTTACAACCAGGAATATCCAGGACTACTGAAGATAATACGGCATACTGAGAGGAAAGGTCTGGCTGAAGCACGCAACACTGGCTGGGAAGCTGCCTCGGCGGATGTGGTTGCCATCTTGGATGCTCACATCGAGGTCAACGTTGGGTGGTAAGCCTTCTCAAGGCTGCTTCTTCTAGGGAAGGGTAGAAAGGAAGTTTTCTTTTGTTTTTAATTTTAAATTTTAAATATGTGAGGTCCAATTCAGGGTTAGGTATACAAATATCCTTTTTTTTTTTGAGTTGGAATCTCACTCTGTTGCCCAGACTGGAGTGCAGGGGCCCCTCCCGGCCACTGCAGCCTCGACCCGCTGGGCTCCGGCGATCCTTCTGCCTCAGATCCTTCCGAGTAGCTGGAACTACAGGCACGCGCTACCAGGCCCGGCTGATTTTTTGATTTATTGTAGAGACGAGGTCTCGCCAAGTTGCCCAGGCGGGTCTCGAACCCGCGACCTCAGGCAATCCACTCACCTCAGCCTCCCAAAGCACGGGATTACAGGCTCAGCCACCGAGCCCGGCCAAATATTCTTTATGTAGGTACCCTTGTTAATGAGGTGTGCCCCCACCCCTGGTAGTTTCCCAGTACTGCCAATCCCACCCCCACCCACCCCTGGTAGTTTCCTACTACTGCTAATTCCTTTCTTTTATTTATTTATTTATTTATTTTGAGTTGGAGTCTCACTCGGTCGCCCAGACTGGAGTGCAGTGGCCGCTCTCGGTTACCGCAGCCTCGACCTGCTGGGCTCCGGCAATCCTTCCGCCTCAGCCTTCCAAGTAGCCAGAATTACAGGCATACGCTACCACGCCCGGCTGATTTTTTGATTTATTGTAGAGATGAGGTCTCGCTGCCCAGGTGGGTCTCGAACCCACGGGCTCAGGCAATCCACTCACCTCAGCCTCCCAAAAGCGCGAAATTACAGGCTGAGCTACCGAGCCTGACTGCTAATTCCTTTCTTATAGTATTAAGATAGTTGTTCAAGGTCTGCTTATGAGTGATAACATGTGATACTCGGTTCTTTATTTCTGTGGTAGATCACTCAGGATTACAGCCTCTAAGTCCATCCAAGTTGCTGCGAAGATCATACTTTTGTCCTTCTTTATGGCTGTGTAGTATTCCATCATGCATATATACCACAGTTTTTTGTCCAGTCCTCTTTCAATGGGCTGCATGGTTGGTTCCATGTTTTTGCTATTGCAAATAATGCTGTAATAAACATGCATGTGCAGGTAGTTTTTTCATAGAGTGATTTGAGTTCCTTTGGGTATATTCCCAGCAGGGGAATTGCAGGATCATATGGGAAGTTGATTTTTAGATCTTTTAGGAATCACCACGCTGTTTTCCACAGATGCTGTACTAGTTTATACTCCCACCAACAGTGTAGAAATGTTCCCTTTTCGCCACATCCTCTCCGACATCTGTTGTTTTTTGTTATTGATGATGGCCATCCTGACTGGAGTAAGGTATTATCTCAGTGTGGTTTTAATTTGCATTTCAGAAAGGAAATATTGTACATATGCTGAATACAAGAGAAGTTACTAATTGTGGAGATAGGGAGAGTCAGTGCAAGACCTTGAGCAAAGGATAGCTCCAAGAGACATAATGCTTTTATGCAGGGATTTTGGTTGGGTAAGAGGAAGTAGTGTAGTGCTGGAAAAAATATCCAATGGACTGGGAATATTGACAGCTGGATCCTGACCCTGACTTTGCTAAATATTTTGAGACTTTGACCAAGTCATTTCACTTAACTAGGCATTTGTGTCTTTATCTGTAAAATGAAGAAATTATACTTTGGCAATTTCTAAGGTATTAATTCCCCAGCCCTGAAATTACATGCTACAAAGAAAGCTGTGTTCTTTAGAGTTTGGGGAGAATCACACAGGAAAGAGATACCATTTTCAAAACAGGAGATCCAAGAGATAACGTAAATTCAGGCAGAAGACTTACAGTCCTGCTTCTCAGTGGCCTGGGGGTGGTCATGGGGTACTAATTTCAAATCTGCTTTTGACATGGGTCAGCTGCCCACAGCCCCAAATATCCCAGAAGCTACAGAGATTCTTGGGACTCTGGAGAGTCCTCCTCACTACCAAGCACAGCCTAAATGGAGAAGGTACTCACGTCAAGGCAAGGCGCTTGGGGAAACTTTATCTGCTCACTCCTGCTCTTACCTTCACTTCACAGCTGGGCTTCTGCACACTCTTCTTCTAGGGCAGAGCCCATTTTGGCTCGGATTCAGGAAGACCGCACCGTGGTTGTGTCTCCTGTGTTTGACAACGTTCATTTTGACACCCTCCAACTGGAGAAGTATGAATTGGCAGTTGATGGGTTTAACTGGGAACTGTGGTGCCGCTACGATGTACTGCCACAAGCCTGGATTGATCTGCGTGATGCCACTGCTCCAGTGAAGTAAGTCTGAGTAGGCTCAGGGAACCTGTGTGCCACACGGGTTGTGAAGGCAGGAATGAATTGTGGGGGTTTTGTCTATCCTGGTGGTAGTAATTGGAGTAGGGTGGGAGGAGTGGAAGAGATGGAGTGAAGGACAATGGACAGGGGGAGAAAAGAAAAAACCAATGAGTTGATCTCTGATAAGAAATCACAGACACTTTGGGCTACTTAGGGCTTTCAGACACAAATCAAGTGAATATTTAAAGTTTTAGAAAACAATTGGGTCATGTCAAACAGTATTAGGCGATGAGGTAGGGATACTAAGATGAAAAAGACGTCATTTCAATATAATTTGAGAAGGATTTTGATAGCACACCGTGCAAAGGTAAATTACGGGCACGTAGTCAAGCCTGAGGGTTTAGAGAAGGCGCTAAGGGTAAGAAGCCCAGACAAGGTTGGGCATATTTGGGATGGTATGGCTGTAGACAGGTAAAGAAGAGGGCGAGGTAAAGGCCAAACCATCACTGGGCGTCCCACTGCACACCTCCCTGCTGACCCGTTGCTGTGGAGACTATTGTCACTTTCTTGCTGTGTACTCTACAGGAGTCCTTCCATCATGGGCATCTTGGCTGCTAACAGGCTCTTCCTGGGAGAGATCGGCTCTCTGGATGGTGGGATGCTCGTCTACGGAGGAGAGAATGTGGAACTTAGCCTGAGGGTGGGTACATTTCCCTTCTCTTTACAGGACAAAGAAGAAGAGGAAATAAAGGGAGGGGGCAGGATCTCTGGAATCCTAAAACAAAGCTGGATGTCATTGGTTCAAGAGGTGGACAAATTCTCATGTTTCCTGGTCATTAGGCTAGGGAGGGGTAAGCAATTGGACTTTTGGAGTGAAATTCTTTTTGGTATAGGCCTATATAATCTGGGGAGTATGGATGGGAATAGGCCTACATAAGGGGGGGAACCCCAAGCACCCAGACTTTATTTATAAAAAATTGTATTTCTTTTTATGTGTTTAAAATTCAGTCACCTTCAAAGTACTCTCCATTTGATGCAACACACCTATTGAGACACTTATTTCAAAGCTCAAAATACTTTTTGAACTCTCCAATTTGGATGCCTTTCAGTGCTTCCACCATTTTTCGTTTCACCTCTTCAAAAACAGCAAAACCTTTCCCTTTGAGGACTTTTTTTTTCATCCAGGGAAACTAAAATAAAAGTCACTTGGGGTGAGATTGGGTGAATAGGGACAGTGGGGCATGGGTCAGGCCATTTTTGATCAAAAACTGCTGAACACTCAGCATGGCGTGGGCAGGATGTTTGTGTAAATCGCCCATCCTGAAATGGGCAAATGCATTCAAAGACTCTTTAAAAAAAAAAATTCACTGAAGCCAAATGCAGCCTCTCACAACAACGCTGGCTGCTACACTGATGCCAACGGGTTCCTAGAACACTCACCTAGCGAGATAAGCCTGTACTATAAGGGGCCTGCCCTTCAAAAGATAATTCAGTTTTTGGGGGGTTCCCTTTGTGTAATCTAGGAGGAATGGGTGGGAAGGAATAGAGTTGAGGACAGGCAAATATTGTCCCTATTTCACTTGAAGACTCTGGGCATTTTCCAAGCATCTCCTGGGATAAACCAATACAGAGACAGACATCTCTGTAAAAGTCCAGGCAAAGACAGAGAAAATTGGAGTGGGCACATGGAACAGGTGTAGACAGCCTGTTCCTGTGTGGACAGCCAGAGACTGTCATGATGACCCGAGTTTATGCTGATATATGAGGGGGAACCCCAAAAAACTGGAGTTTTTTTTTGGAGGATGGGCCCCTTGTAGTACATAGGCTTCCCCTGCTAGGCAAGTGTTCTAGGAACACATTGTCATGGGCTTACCAGCTAGTGTTGTTATGAGAGGCTGCGTTCAGCTTCAGTGAATTTTTTTGGAGAGTCTTTCAATGCATTTGGCCATTTCGTGATGGGTGATTTACACAATCTGCCCATACCATACTGAACACCATACTGAGTATTAAGGAGTTTTTGACCAAAAACACCATAACCTCTATGTTCCACCATCCCTATTCACAAATCTCGCCCCTAGCGACTATTTTTTGTCTCCCTGGAAGGAAAAAGTCCTCAAAGGGAAATGTCTGGCTGATGTGGAAGAGGTGAAGCAAAACTCAGCAGAAGCATTAAAAGGTGTCCAAATTCACGAGTTCAAAACTTGTGTGCAGTGGAAAAAGTGTCCCAATAGGTGTACTGCATCAAGCAGAGAGTACTTTGAAGGTGACTGAAGTCTAAACATGTAAGAATAAACACACAATGTTTAAATAAGTAAATTCCATTTTTGAGGGACTCCCCCTCATATAGTTTTTTTTTTTTTGAGTTGGAGTCTCACTCGGTCGCCCAGACTGGAGTGCAGTGGCCGCTCCCGGCAGCCTCGACCCGCTGGGCTCCGGCCATCCTCCCGCCTCAGCCTTCCAAGGAGATGGAACTACAGGTGTGCGCTACCACACCCGGCTAATTTTTTGATTCATTGTAGAGATGAGGTCTCAACAAGTTGCCCAGGCTGATCTCAAACCTGCGGGCTCAGGCTGTCCGCTCACCTCAGCCTCCCAAGGTGCAGGATTACAGGCTGAGCCACCGAGCCCGGCTTGTATAGTTTAACCTAGGACATGTAGCCAGGGATGGATAGGACTGCATTGCACGCTCAAACCAGTTCTAGTTCTGACCAGTATCCTTGTGTCTTGAACAATGCAGGCATCACACTTCAGCAGTGAGGCCTCTTGCCTGGTCCTGACAGCTTCCCATGCTTTTTTAGGTTAAATGAACAACCTGAATTTTTGTGCTCTTTAAGGGAATTCAGGGTGCAAACCAAACCAGACACTAGAGAAATCGGAAGGGCGAATTCATATTACATCTGTGTATCAGATTGCTACTGCTAAAAAGGAAACAAGAAAACCATGTAACAAACCATTCCCAATTGGGGGCTTAAAGCAATCACAGGTGATTCTCACAGATCTGCGGGTCCAGCTGGGCTTGGGTGGGGCAGCTGTGTTCCATGCTTGTCATCGTGGGACGCAGGCAGATGGGACAGCAGCTACCTAGGGAAACAAGGCTCTTTTTTTTTTAAGTTGGAGTCTCACTCCATCGCCCAGACTGGAGTGCAGTGGCCGCTCCCGGCCACCGCAGCCTCGACCTGCTGGGCTCCGGCGATCCTTCCACCTCAGCCTTCCAAGTAGCCAGAACTACAGGCACACACA
>NW_007256189.1:226879-278468 GCF_000164805.1 Carlito syrichta | reverse complement strand
ATGAGGTCTCACCAAGTTGCCCGGGTGGGTCTCAAACCCGCAGGCTCAGGCAATCCACTCTCCTCAGTCTCCCAAAGCACTGGGATTACAGGCTGAGCCAGGGAGCCTGGCCAACAAGGCTCTTTTTATGGCACACCAGAGGGCAAATGGAACCACGTGGAGTGACTTCAGGCCTGGGTTTAGAAGTAGCACGCCATTTCTGAGTAAGTCACATGGCCACGCCCAAAGTGGTGTGATGAAGTAGAGCCGATCAATTCACTGCATCAGAATCAATTGAGAATGGGTTTTAGGAGTAAAATATCCCGTCCACAGTATCCCTTTTGCCACTTTCGTATTGTCTACTGGGCCTTGTTAGAAAGCATTTACTCTTGGGTTTGTGATTGTTCTTGTTAACTCATCTTCTTTCCTAAAAGAGGAAACAAGGTAGTGGGAAATACAGGTATTGTAGACAGAAAAACTGAAGTCCAGATCCTGTTTCGTCACTTGAATGTCGTGCGATCCTGGCTGCACAACATGTAAGCTCTTTAAGCCATACCTGCTGCGTCAAGAACCTAGCATGACAAGTGACACATGGTTTGCACTCAATAACATGTTAATGGTAAACACAGCAATAGTAAGAATGTCGGAGTGGCGTTGTAAAAAATAAAAATAAAAAGCTGAGCCTGTGATTGAATCCTGGCTCTGCTAATTCACTGTGGACATGAAGGCATAAAATGACTCCCTGCCATTCCCAATCCAGCTCTGAAATTCTGTGCCAAAGACCAGGTGATCTCTGGTCCATTGTGGTGACTGGAGGAATAAGATAATTTCCTATCGAGAGTTTATTCAGCTTTATTCTCTTCAGTTTCTTTCTCATTCAAACTGATGACCATGTAGCCATATATTGTACCAAATTAATACCCTCTCAGAACCCCATATTTAAGTTAATAAGTGAACCCTGAATCATGTCTGAGTTATAACGTAAGCCACGATAATTCTGGCAGATGGAACTTTTTTTTTTTTTTGGCATGGTAATCTTGATTAGTTTTCCCATTCGTGAAATGAAGAGAAGCATTTTGTTTAATACCCCATTAGACTGATGGTGCAGTCCAAAAGTAATAGTGAATTTAAAATAATTTTATAAAAATATTAATTAGAATGCTCATCCAGCTTCTGTGACAGAGGCAAAAAATAACAGCGGCTTAAACAAGATAGAAATTCACATTTCTTTCCCATAACAGTATGAACATGAGCAGTTCAGGATTGAAAATGGCAGCTCTAGGGTGATGGAGACCAAGACTTTTTTATTTTGTGGTCCTGCAACATTAACTACAACATTCTAGCCAGTAGGAAGAAGAAAAGGGGAAGAGAGAGCATGTTGTTTCTTCTTAAGGGCACTACCTGAAAGTTGTATATATATCATTTTTTCTTACATTCCATTGGCCACTACTTAGTCACATGGCCACACCTGTGTGCACAGGAGTCTGGGAGATGTAGACTTTATCTAGCTGGTAATGTGCCCAGTTATCCCTTCTGTAACTGTAGATGCAGAGGAGAATAGATATCGGGGGTAGAATCAGTCTCCAGCATGGAAATATAAAAGCAAAACTAATTAGTTTATGCCAGGTACTTGGCAAAGTCCTGAAGATGACCCTACTTGCATTGTGACTGGGTTTTTCCCACCTACCGGAATTTTGGATGGAGCCTCAATTTCTTGATTTAGAAACCAAAGCCCCCTTGCTTCTGAGTTCATCATGCTTTGTTCTCCCCTTCAGCATCTAGGATGACTCTGTTTTTCTTCCCCTAAACACACCTAGAATGTTGCTCTTTCAGTTTCCACAAGAAATCCTATTTCTTTGAATGCTTTGGGATTATTTGTATGGACTTTGCTTACAATAAGGGGAGCGTCAGGGGAAAGGTAATTCTTTTCCTTTTCTTGGATCAAACAGTTCTGCCCATATCCAGGTTCCTTGGTTTGTGGGTGGCTATTTGCCTTTTAAAACTACTTCTTTTTTCTTTTTTTTAAACTTAATTTAATTTTAAAGATATGGGGTAAAATTCAGGGTGAGATGTACAAGTGACCATCATACAGGTAAAGTTTGGGCCTCCCTTTGGTTCCCACTTTGCCTGGTTTGAGATCAGGCACCCGTGTTGATGTTGTGTCCACCCCCACCCACCCCGGCAGTATCCCGCTACTGCCAACCCCTTTCTTATAAACTTCTGAACACCTGTTAGGTCTGTCTCTCTGTAACAGAGAGAACATCAGAGCTGCGTGGAGCACTTTCTTCTGACATCTAGTGGCCGTGGAGGGGCAGTGCTCGTGGCTGTGAGTACATGGAGAGCGGGGAAGCGATGGGAAAGCGGGTAGTGGGTGAGCGCGGAAACCTGGCCATCGTCAGGCCCGGTGTGTATTCTCGGCACTGTGCCAGAGCTTTGCAGGTGGACTGCCTTTGCCTGTGGCCCAGGATCTAGCGCCGTCCTTCACGAGTTGACAAACATGGGCAGGTGACTTGGGGTGTTAATAATGCCTGCAGGGTGAGGGTGAAATGCGTGAAAAGTATTGTGACACTGTATGACATGAAGTTATCTATGATTTTTTTCCTCTTTTCACTTTAGATTTTTTATACTAACCCTATTGGGCATACCCCGGAGGAACTCAACTCATTCTACAAAAAAGATACCTGCACACGTATGTTTGTTGCAGCTCTATTCACAGTAGCAAAAACGTGGAACCAACCGTGTTGCCTATCGAAGCTGGACTGGATTTTAAAAATGTGGTACATATATGCAGTGGAATATTATGCAACCGTAAAAAAGGACAAACATACGGACTTTGCAATAACTTGGATGGATTTAGCGTCGATCATGCTCAGTGATCTATCACAGAAACAAAGAACAGAGTCTTATATGTTCTCACTCATAAGCGGACCTTGAGCAATTATAATACTATAAGAAAGGGATTGGCAGGAGTGGGAAACTATCAGGGGAGGGGGTAGGATTGGCAGTTGAGGGAAACTGCTAGGCGAGGGAGGGGCACACCTCAACAAGGGTACCTGCGTAATCAATATTTATATACCTAACCCTGAATTTTATCCCACATCTTTATAGTTAAAAAAATGTGTGGGGTCCAATTCAGGGTTAGGTATACAAATGTTCATTATGCAGGTACCCTTGTTGATGAGGTATGCCCTCTCTTCCCCTGACAGTTTCCCCCTACTGCCAATCACTTTCTTATAGTATTATGATAATTGTTCAGGGTCTGCTTTTGAGTGAGAACATGTGGTACTCAGTTATTTGTTTCTGTGATACATCACTCAGTATTATAGACTCTAAGTCCATCCAAGTTGCTGCAAAGTTCATATGTTTGTCCTTCTTTATGGCTGTATAGTATTCCATTGTGTGTATGTACCACTTTTTTCTAATCCAATCCACTTTCGATGGGTAGCACAGTTGGTTCCATGCTTTTGCTATTGTGAGTAATGCTGCAATGATCAAGCATGCGCAGGTATCTTTTTCATACAGCAGTTTGAGTTCCTCTGGGTATATTCCCAGTAGGGGGATTGTGGGGTCATATGGAAGGACGATTTTTAGACCTTTTAGGAATTGCCACACTGGTCATCCTGACCAGAGTTAGGGGGATTGTGGGGTCATATGGAATGTCATTTTCTAGTTCTGTTAATAATCACCACTGTTTCCCATAGAAGTTGAACTAGTTTGCATTTCCACCAACAGTGTAGAAGCATTCCCTTTTCTCCACATCCTTGCCAGCGTCTGATGTCTTTGTTTTATTAATGATGGCCATAGGATGAATTCCATGTTTTCTAAGCCAAATATTAGAATGTGTGTTCTGTCGAGTATGTTTGTACCCATCAGGATGGGAAACAAAGACTATTTACAGTTGGATTGCTTAAGGATTATCTAAATTAGTTATCTGTTGCTTGTATAGCAATATTATCACAAACTTGGTGTCTTAAAGCAAGATGCATTTGTTATCTCATGGTTTCTGGGGGTCAGGAGAACACGTACAGTGTAGTTGGGGCCTCTGTAAGGTTGTAATCAAAGTGTCATCCTAGGCTGTGTTCTCATCTAGGCTTGACTGGGGAAGGTTGTACTTTCAAGCTCACGGGAGTGTTGGCAGCCCTTCCGTCCCTTGAAGTCTCCAGACTGAGGAAGCATTCGGTTGTTTGCTGGCTGTCAGTTGGAAGCCACTCTTAGTTTCTTGCCACTTGGCTTTTTCCTTGTGATAGCTCACAACATGGCAGCCGCCTTCTTCAAAGCCAGCAAGAGAGAGCAGCTCCTAGCAAGATGACGCTATGATCTATGTAATGTCATCGCACACATGGAACCAAGTGCATCCTGTCACTTTTGCCACGTTCTGTGAGTTAGAAGCAGGTTACAAGCCCTCACTCAAGGGGAGGGAATTAGACAAGGCTATGGACACCAGGAGGAAGCCGCCTTCGAGCCTGTCTGCCACATTGCCCTGGGACTGGCGTGCAGGCAGAGATAGGGCTTGCGACACTGAGTCCAGTGAGAGTGACTCAGGGCATGGCAGCTGTCAGGACTTGGGCACTTTCCTTGAGGCTCATGGAGCAGAGATGGCCCCCTCCTTTGGTCTTCTTGGGAGGACCTTTTGAAGGAGGTAAGATTTCAGGAGCTATTTGAATGACCGGAGAGAAGCAGTTCCGTAGACTTCGAAGGAAGGATGGTCTCGACAAGTAGGTTAGGAGGCACTAGAAAGGCAGAAGTGGGAAGACTGAACGTAACGCTCTTTAACAATGGTTCCCAGTGTAGTTTTAACTTGCATCTCGTTGAGGATTAGTGAAGCTGAACATTTTTTCATGTGTCTGTTGTCTTCTTTTGAGAAGTGTCTATTCATATCTTAGTAGGAAAGGGATTGAAAGCAGGAAACTGCGGGGAGGGGGTGGTGGATGGGAAGCTGGGATTGACAGTAGTCGATATCCACCTTGGGAAAAGGAGGCACACCTCATCAATAAGGGTACACGCACAATGAGCACTTGTATACCCAATCCTGAATTGTACCCCACAATTTCAAAATAAAAATTAAAAAAGAAAGAAATGAAAAGCTTAAAAAAAAAAAGGTTCTCAAATGCAGTCTCCTTGTATCAATGAACTATGCCATTCGTTGACTGTGAAGCGTAGCCCACGCAGGTGATTTTTTTTCTCTCCTCTTGCAGGTGTGGCAGTGTGGAGGGAGGATCGAGATCTTACCCTGTTCCCGGATTGCTCACGTAGAGAGACACCACAAGCCTTATGCCTTGGATCTGAGCCCTGCCTTGAGGCGCAATGCTCTGAGAGTGGCTGAAATCTGGATGGATGAGTACAAACATATGGTCTATTTGGCCTGGAACATACCTCTCCAGGTGTGCCTTGGGGTTGAACGGAAGCAGGGGAGAACAAACGAGGAGGTGGCAGTTATGGTGGAGAGCGGGGAGAGGATAAAACCAAAGTGCCACTCCAGCCCTAAAGAAGGAGGGTAAAGTCCTGATGGTGTGATAACAACAATGCTTGATACTCATGTAACAATACCGTACTGTGTTTCAGACACTGCTTTTAATATATTTATTTATTTTTATTTTATTTTATTTTATTTTTTAGAGACAGGGTCTAGCTTTGTCTCTGCCCGGAGTACAGTGGTACGATCACAGTTCACTGTGGCCTTGAACTTGAACTTCTGGGATCAAGTGATCCTCCTGCCTTGGCCTTCCAAGCAGCTGGGACTACAGGTGTGAGCCACCACACTTGGCTAATTTTTAATTTTTTTATAGGGATGGGGTCTTGCTATGTTGCCCAAGCTTGTCTCAAACTCCTGGCCTCAAGGGATCCTTCCACCTCCCTCTAGAGAAATGAGGCCTTGGCCTCCTAGAGAAATGAGATTACAGGCGTGAGCCACCAGAGCCTAGCCTGATTTATATAATAATTAATTTATTGGAAGGCTGAGGCGGAAGGATCGCCGGAGCCCAGCAGGTCGAGGCTGCGGTGGCTGGGAGCAGCCACTGCACTCCAGTTTGGGCGACCGAGTGAGACTCCAACTCAAAATAATAATAATAATAATATAATAATAACAATGTATTTATTATCACAGCATACCTAGAGGGTAGCCTTTATTTTTATGGTTCTAGTTTTACAGATGAGGAAACTGAGACACAGATGTTGGGAGGAACTTGTTTAAGATAATACAGGTAGTAGGATTCAAACCAAGGAGGTGTGGTTTCTAAATTCTGTGTTCTTCATCCTTCTTTTGTAATGGAAGATTCCTTATGGGATGGGATTGGACATAAGGAATCCACTGTTTTAAGAGGACACCAACATGACAGGTGGGATGTGGGGTGGTGGAGGAAACTTTGTAATCTTGCTGGATGCACAAGAATGAGGATGGCCTTTTTGACTAAGCCCACATCTCCTGCCCTGGCTGCCTGAGGTTGGCGTGCTCTGCTGTCTCCTGTTCCTGAGACTGGCTCTGGGCCCACAGGGGAGGAGTCATGTCACTGACAGACTCTTTCTTCCATCACCGTGGATCCTAAAGTCACCTCCAGAAAGCCAGGGAGACAGGATGGTGGGTAACTGGGGCATGGATCTGGAAGGCAAAGTCTGGAAATGACACCAAATAAGGAGCCCCATTAACTTGGGAACACTTAGGTCTGGAGAACGTAAAAGTGTGCACAAGAGCCTGAGCCTTTCTAATTCAAAGCCATCCAAATCCTTCCTTTTGTAACCTAAGCTGCTAATACTCTCCTGCCGTTAGTTCATTGTGTGAAGAGATGAGGGTTTAGTCTGGTGTCTCAGTATAGCAGGTATGATAGGAAAACTGGTCCCTTCCAGAACATCGTTAGTCTTTTTTTATCTACAGAGTCATATTATGATTGTTCCAAGCTGTAAAGGGAATTGTCCCTAAATCATGAACATCTACAGGGAATGAGCTAAACTTTTACAAGCGATGATCTGAAGTGAGCCACAAAGGAAAGTTCTGGAAAGAGGGCAGAGGCACAAACGGTTTCTGCATCTTCTTCATTTTGCCTCTTTCACTTTGATTCTCCACAAATGCCACTTCTAAAACGTCTCCTTAAACTTCCAAATCTTGGTGCCAGAATATTCCTTTCAAATGCTTCTTCTGGTCTTCAGGAGGAGTATTTTGTGCCTCATTGATGTAAATAACATCCCAAAGAGATGCAGTCTTTGTCTGTTTGCTATGGTGAAAAATAAACCTGAGTGGCCCTGCTGCAAGTGTCTGAAACTTTGAGGTTTCTAGGCTTCAGGACTTTCCCACTTTCCCTGGAAGTAGAAGCTATCAAGGCTACCTCACAGGCTATCAGGAAAAATGCTCAGTTCCCTCATGCAGGGCCCATACCCATTGGTGGAATCAAGGAGGTTTCATGGACCAGAGCACAGAGTCGCTTGGTATTTCACTCACAGAACTCCGGGATCGATTATGGAGACATTTCTTCCAGAAGGGCACTCCGGGAGAGACTGAAATGTAAAACTTTTGACTGGTACTTGAAAAATGTTTATCCACTTCTGAAACCGATCAACACCATCGTGGGCTATGGAAGAGTACGTATTAGGAAAATGCATTTCTGATTTCAAATGCTTGACTGTTAAAGACCGACTTGAATCCCATGACTGTCTAGTCAAGGGTTTTCAAATGCATCCTGCCTGGGATTCCTTTTCTACCCTGACCCCTTCCTGAGGTTTTTGACCTTGGACCCTCTGTTTTCTTTCCTCTCTTGTTCCCCGGTCTCCATCTCTGTTCTTTCTCTCTGCTTCCAGGTCTTTTGCAAACTGCAGCCCTTGCCCCCAGCCTCTCGGTTTCTCCACTAACCAGAGTGTGTGGTGGTAGTCTGCGGTGGCAGGCATCCCCAGCAAGTGGGCACCCCAGCGGCACCTCATCTCAGCATCTGTCTGGTTGCCAATGCTTAGAAAATGCCTGGCAGACTCCCAGCTCTCTGCTCCTTTTGTCTGGTAGTTCCTAGAACCCTTGGTGTCCTGGAGAAAATGTACATCCTGGGGAGGTATGGGGCGCTCTTTTCTGCCTCTTTCCAACCATGTTGTTGTATGTTTTGCCCCTGCAGATGAAAAACTCACTGGATGAAAGTGTCTGCCTGGATCAGGGACCTGTCCCAGGCAACACCCCCACCATGCATCACTGCCATCAATTTTATTCACAGGTATCTTTCACAATCCTCCCTGCTCTGACAGAATGAGGTTGTGGTGGCTCAGTTCCTGGCAACCTCTGCCAGATTTGGTCTCAGTGTGAGATGATGGGGAGGCAGGAGCTGAGCATCCTGGGTAAGGATATAAGACCTTCACTTGTACCGAGGCACTTCTTAGTTCGTTGAACAAGCCATGGTATTTCAGGTACAGGTAAGAAGAAAGACTGTACCCTGTTGCATTCATTCTCTTGATGGTATTTTCATGAATAAGTCATCTCTGCTTGCTTCCTTTTCCCCACCTCCCACTGCCCCTTCCATTCTCCCACTGCTCCATGTAAGCCCTGGGAAGTAGACAGGTGGAGACATCTGTACTTCTCCTGTAGAGAAGGAAAGAAAGGGCTAGAAGAGAGAGAGGCTGAGTGGAAGTTCCTTTAGGGGATGAAAGAGCCCGGGCACCAAGTAGAGGGTACAGCCAGCAGACTGTTTTTCCTGAGAATATTTACATCTGTCATCTTACTTTGCACACTGCCCAGGAAGCGAGTGTTAGATTGAGAATATGAAAAGTGTCCTGACAACTGGGCTTATAGTGGCAGCTTCTGATGTTAAGCTATGTTTTTTTTTTCTTCAAAGACAAGCTCCCTCTTTCAGGCAAACCATATTCTGTTGGAGTCCTTGTAGGGAGGGAAGTAGGCTAAGTGCCCCTGCCTGGGCCTGATTTTCTCCCTGGAATCAGCTGGAGACTTGGGCGAAGGAACACATACACTTCACCAGGCCAGCTACAAAGTGTTCCCCTAGTCTTAGACACAGTCTCCTTCAGGAAGCTTTCCATGAGCCACCTGGAGTGGGATGGGTGTTTCTTCCCTGTGCTCTCAGGGCCCCTTTTGTAGCCCTCGTCCCTCCCACCTGCCTCCCACTTGCTTCTTTTTTTTTTTTTTTTTTTGAGTTGGAGTCTCACTCTGTTGCCCAGACTGGAGTGCAGTGGCCGCTCCTGGCCACCACAACCTCCACCTGCTGGGCTCGGGCGATCCCTTCCGCCTCAGCCTTCCAAGTAACCAGAATTACAGGCACGTGCTACCATGCCCAGCTAATTTTTTGATTTATTGTAGAGATGAGGTCTCACCTGCCCAGGTGGGTCTCGAACCCGCAGGCTCAGGCAATCCACTCACCTCGGCCTCCCAAAGGCACGGGATGACAGGCTGAGCCACCGAGCCCGGCCTCACTTGCTTCTTGTTGCCCAGGAAGGTTCAGTACTTCCCATGCAATGGGATGTCTAGAGGACCCAAGAGCAGTCTTCATGCCCTATCTACAGTCAAGGCCTCCCCTCTTGCTGACTGTACTAATGGCAAGTCTCTTTGTTCTCTTTTAGAATGTGTACTATCACCTAACTGGGGAGCTCTATGTGGGAAAACTGATTGCAGAGGAAAATACTAGAGACCGCTGCCTGACAGACCCTGGCAAGGGGGAGAAACCCTCTTTAGAGTCATGTTCCAAGGCAACTAAAAATGGACTGTTCATGTATTGGGATTTTAAACCGGTGAGTCACATGCTTTTTTTAAAAAAAAAAAAATAGGCATACTTAAATATAGTATGAGAGGTTCAGGTTTGATTTGATCGTGTTTTAGAAAAATTTATTTTTGGGGTAGCATGTAGAAAAAAGACTGGAAACAGTGAACTAGGTATAAGACACTGTGTCTTGGCTAAGGCAGGGTGGTAGGGGGTTAAGGAGAAGAAATGTTGGAGTCTGTTGTAGCTGAGTTGCTGAGAGTTTGGGCTCAAATCTTTCGGTCACCATTAGCAAGTTCCTTACCCACTCTGACACACAGTTTCCTCATCTATAAAATGGGGATAATAATATCTCCTTTATAAGGCTGTTGGGAGGATTAAAGGAGATAGTATATGTAAAGTATTTAGCATGGAGCCCAGCACATAGGAGTGTTAGCCGTTGAGATTAACTTTCTTATTAATGATGATCAGAGAGTGTGGAGCACTTAGCTGAAATTTGACAGGGACTAATGTAAAAGTCTTGCCTTCAATTTCAACATCAAATAACCAAGAACAGGGTGGAGGGGATCTGGCAGAATTCACATGACAATGACATGAGGGACCTGGCTGACCACGGTCTGCATGTGAATTTACTGTGGCCGAGGCTGCTGTTCTAGAAGCGTGTGTCTCCTTAGGCCACTTGGGTAGGGATGGGATGTCCTGATGGGAGGAGCTACTTCTCTCTCTGTGGCCATGTCTCTGAATACCTTGGTACTGGACACTAGCTCAGCAATTCCTAACTTTTTAAAGCTAATGATCCTTTCGAGAATTTGCTGCCAGCTATGGACTCCAGGAAAACATCCATATGTACCCACAAGCACAATTTCGCTTGCAATTTCAGAGGATTTTTACATCCTAGATTAAGCCTCCCTGAACTAGACAACATTGATGAGAAGAAGGAAAAGGGACCGGGCGCGATGGCTCATGCCTATAATCCCAGCATTTTGGGAGGCCGAGGTGAGAGGATTGCTTGAGCCCATGGGTTTGAGTCCAGCCTGGGCAACTTGGCGAGACCTCATCTCTACAATAAATAATAATAATAATAATAATAAAATTAGCAGGGCATGGTGGCGTGAGCCTGTAGTTCCACTTACTTAGAAGGCTGAGGCGGAAGAATCACCTGAGTCCAGTAGGTTGAGGCTGTGGTGGCTGTGAGCGTGCCACAGCACTCCAGCCTGAGTGACGGAGGAAGACTCCAACTCAAAAAAAAGGAAGAAGAAGGAAAGTCATCTTGCCTTAAGCTCCAAGTACATGGAACGACGTGTAATTCATGAAAGGCTATGCTCCTCCCACTGTGGGCCCTTTTTTCAGGTGTTATTGTCTCATCCTTTGCTCTGACCTCTCCCTGCCAACACATACACTTCACCAGGCCAGCTACGAAGTGTCCCCCTGGTCTTAGACACTCCCTCCTTCAGGAAGCCTTCCATGAGCCGTCCGGAGTGGGACGGGTGTTTCTTCCCTGTGCTCTCAGGGCCCCTCTTGTAGCCCTCGTCCCTCCCACCTGCCTCCTCACTTGCTTCTTTCCATCACTAGCTGTAAGCTGGAGTCAGGGCTGGGGGTTTGTTGTTTTCTCTCTAGCATCTAGCACAACACCTGGAACACAGCAGGCACTCAACAGATGGGACAAATGGAAGATTGGCAAGGCCAAGAGGCATTCTTTTTATCATTAATGATTATCAGAGAGCGTGGAGCACTGGGCTGAAGTTTGACAGGGACTAATGGAAGGAAAAAGATAACGCTGTCTTCACGAGGAGGAGGGAACAGACGCATTCAGTGTCACAGGAGGGCAGGACTGAGAGCAGTGGAGAGGGATCCGAAGACAGGTTTTTATTTGCTATAAGGAGCCTGGGAAGGGCTTTCTAACAGCTTTGCAGCCTCAGTTGTCCTATAGGAGATTGGGCCACGCAGCGTGGTGGTGACGTCTCTGTCTCTGGCCGTCACCAAGCAAAGCACATCTGAGCATCTGGCAGGCCTAGTGTGAGAAATGTGAGTTTTGGAAGCACTTAATGGCATCTTCTGTGTGAAGAAAATGCTACACATTTACTTTGTTTTTTAGAAATTAATATTCACTTTTTCAGGTTATAAATGAAAGAGTCCTGGTTTTTCCTTAAGCTTTTACATTCAACTTACGAATCTTATTATTTTATCAATAAATCCAGCGGGTTTTCACAATCCCTTTTACAGATGATTTAAAAAATTTAATAAATTAAATTTTCTTAAGTATAAAAAGCTTTATTTATACATCTTACACACAATCCAGTGTATCACACTGTAAGAAATGTAAGAAAAAAGAGAGCCGGGCTCGGTGGCTCAGCCTGTCATCCCGCGCCTTTGGGAGGCTGAGGTGAGTGGATTGCCTGAGCCCGCGGGTTGGAGACCCGCCTGGGCAGCGAGACCTCATCTCTACAATAAATCAAAAAATCAGCTGGGCGTGGTAGCGCGCGCCTGTAATTCCGGCTACTCGGAAGGCTGAGGCAGAAGGATCGCCGGAGCCCAGCAGGTCGAGGTTGCGGTGGCCGGGAGCGGCCACTGCACTACAGTCTGGGGGACAGAGTGAGACTCCAACTCAAAAAAAAAAGAAAAGAAAAAAGAGGATGTTGTCTTCATGAGGAAGACGGAGCGATGCAGTGTCCCAGGAGGGCAGAGCTAAGAACAGTGGATGGAGATTACAATGGCAGGTGTACCCTTAAGAACTTAAATTATCTGACTTTAAGTGAAGTAATTCTTAAGTTTTCTTGAATGCCTCGAAAGGTTTACAAAGTCGGTAAAAATTTCAGTATGTCGCAGATTAAATTTTCTAACTGCATGTTTTAAGGTTGGCATCACAAGTTTGGTCTGTAAGATGCTGAGTTGTCTTAGACACAACAAGTACTTGAAAATAGTAGATATACACAGAATCTTTAGCGAGTATTATGCATTTGATTTCCCTTATGCCTTTACTTTATCCTAAATCCCCTGGGAGTTGAAGATACTGCTTATTCTAAAGACATAATTATACATTTCAAACATTTTGAAGGTTGTCTTGCCAAGGGAATTTTGGAAGACTGCCTTCTCAGCTGACTGAGGTTGCTGATGAAATGAAGATTTTGGCTGGGCATGAGACCCAAACTGTAGGACATCCAGAGAATTTCTGTCTACCATTCTGATGTCTAGGCTGAGTCCCTTTATATGGCCTCTATGTCAAGAACTCCAAAAGTTAAAGAGGGAGGTGTCCGGGCAGTTTACAGGGTATTATCTAATTTCAATTCATTCCATCTGAGTATTATCACATGAAAGTCGAGAGGAAATAGAAAATAAGCCATCCACTATGTCTAAAAGGTCACAATAAATTTTAATAACCAAGAGTTATTGAGCACATACCAGTTATTGAGCATATACCAGGCCTTGGGTTAAGCAGAATCTAATTCAGTCCTTATGAAGTACACGTCTTACAAGAGAAGTGTTATCATTAGCTCTGTCTCACTTATGAAATAACTAAGGTACCGAGAGGTCACATCATTTGCCCAAGGTCACCCAGAGTCATCAGTGCCTAGCATTCAGGCACAGACTTCTAACCACCTTGCATCATCACCTCTTTGCTTGATAATTTGATTCTAAAAGGTGGGCGGGGAGCGAGAACTCTCTGAAATATTGGTTTAAAAAGTTGGTAGACTCAGGTGAGTGGATTGCCTGAGCCCGTGGGTTCGAGACCCACCTGGGCAACTTGGTGAGAACTCATCTCTACAATAAACAAAAAAATTAGCCAGGCGTGGTAGCATGCCTGTAGTTCCAGCTCCTTGGGAGGCTGAGGTGGAAGGATCACCAGAGCCCAGCAGGTCGAGGCTGCGGTGGCCGGGAGCGGCCGCTGTACTCCAGTCTGGGCGACAGAGTGAGACTCCGACTCAAAAAATAAAAAATAAGAAGTTGGTAGAGTTAAGGTTTGCTTTTTAATTTTTTTTCGTCCCTCTAAGATTGTGACATTTGGATATATTTAAAGGTAGTAGAAAAGGACTCAGCAAAGAAGGAAAACTAAAGGACAATGTTAGACAGAAAAGAGCTTCTCCTGTGTCAAGAATAGTCGCGGCTCAGAGCCCCGTGGAGTCTGCTGGCGGCCGAGATGAGGAGGGACGGCTCCTTTGAGATTGTCCACTAGGCACTGTCCTCAGAAACACTGAGGCTTTCAGGCGAGGCAGACTGACTAGAAGGCATGGTCTTCTCAGCATTTAGTGAAAGCGAGCATCAAGAGGTGGGGACCGAGAGCAGAGTGTGCTGAAGAGGCCTGGACAAGTAGCCCCGAGGAGTAAGCCGAGCTCTGAGGCCTGGTTACTGCAGGTGCGCTTAGTAGCTAGGCCTGCTCGGTGGTGGCTCTTGTCCAGGAGTGCTCTGTGGTCTAGAAGCAGGGTCCAAGAGAAAGGAACAGTGGTGGAGAAGTTCCAGAATCTGGAGCATCGCCCTGAGGGACCGATGCTGGATGTGTCCCTCCAGGAAGAAAGAGTGGTGATGGGAGGCAGGGGAACCCAGGGGCAGACCAATTTAGGGGTCTGAATTTAGGGGTTGTTGGGGGCAGTTTGTGACTGGAAGAGGTGAAAGGCAGGGGGGCGACAGTGAGAGATTTGGCCACGTTAGAGCTGCAGCCTTAGTTGGTGTTCACCACCTGGTGGCAGTTTGTCTGAAGGGAAACAGTGAGGTCAGGTCTTCTCATTCACGGTCAAGATGGATGCTGTGAACTCCAAGGATGATAGTGGAAGGTGAGTGGGAAAAGGGGAAACAGCCTGACCCACGCACCGGTGTGGATCGTGTGCGTGATTCCAGCAAAGGGGTGGAGAGAGCTGGGAGCAGAGGGCAGGGCCAGGAGGGATGGTAGTCTGGACAGACGGCAGGATCATCCGTTGTGAAAGCAAGGAGGAAGGAGTTGGGGGCTGGGGAGCACGTGGGAATGAAGGGAAGGATGGCCCCTCCTTTCTCTTCTCCCATCGGAATGGGCAGCGGCAGAGACGAACTAAGATTTATTGCACATCTCATGTGTCAGGCACAAGATGCTCCATCAGTACGAACTCTCATGTTCATCTTAATATTAACTCTAAACCCATTCTACAGACGAGGACATTGAGACTTGAAGAGTTAGGTCATTTGCCCAAGGCCAAGTCGTTTGTAGAGCCCTGATTTTTCAGCACTAAATCCCATGATGTTTTCAGTCGTGAGCCTTGGTGAAGTCCCCGGGACAGGAGAGACAGAAAATGGGCTGAGATTCATTTTTTTTTTTTGAGTTGGAGTCTCACTCCGTAGCCCAGACGGAAGTGCAGTGGCACACTCCCGGCCACCGCATCCTCGACCTGCTGGGCTCCAGCAATCCTTCCGCCTCAGCCTTCCGAGTAGCCGGAATTACAGGCATGCGCTACCACGCCCGGCTGATTATTTTTTATTTATTGTAGAGATGAGGTCTCGCCAAGTTGCCTGGGCAGGTCTCGAACCCATGGGCTCAGGCAATCCACTTGCCTTGGCCTCTCAAAGTGCTGGGATGACAGGCTGAGCCACCGAGCCTGGCCGGGCTAAGATTCTTGAATGTGGCTTTTGCTCCAAGCCCACAACACAGTCTCAGTGAGGAGGAATCAAGGTAAAGGTGACCCTGCCGGGTGTCATGAGCTCAGGGGTGAGAGCACGACAAAGAAGGCCAAGTAGAGAAGCCACAGCTCCCCAAGATGCCCTCACGTCACACCGGTGGGTACTCACCCGACACTTCCATCTCAGGAGAGGTGAGGGTGTTATGCGAATCAGCCCACATGGCTTTGCTGGGGTAGAGGAAGCACAGGGTGACATAATCCTATTCTTGCTTCCTTTTCTCCCTGGGTGACTGCGGAGCATCGAGGGAGCCCTCAAGCACGTGGCTGGCCATCGCAGACAGAGCGGGAGAAGAGAGATGATGCGTTCCTAGGGCATTTCAAGACCCTGACTCTCTCTCTCCTCCCATCCAGGGAGAAGCCGTCATAAATAGGGACACCAAGCGGTGTCTGGAGATCCAGAGGGAAGCCTCGGGCACCTACGTGCTTGTGCTCCAGACCTGCACCACGCAAGTGTGGGGGATACAACACACCGTCGGGAACTGGGGTCAGACCAGTGTCAGAGAGCCTCACCAGGGAACACCAGCTCTTGCAGATAGAATGACTTCTACGACTTCTACGGCTTCTACTCCCAACGCTACTCATAGTGGGAGAGGGTGAGAGAAAGAAAGCGTGTGTGTGTGTGTGTGTGTGTGTGTGTGTGTGTGTGTGTGTGTGTGTGTGTGGCGGCTTCAGGTGAGGCCCGTGCATGGGCCGGGATGTCTCTGCTGGTACTCCGACCACCTCGTCCCCAGCCACCCTGGGAAGGTCGTGATAGGTATCCAATGCCATTCTCGGAAACTCCCTGAAATAACCCGCATCCTCTGGCTGTTACGTGGGGGGAGAAGGGGGAGGATGGAAGTTTATCTTTGACTTCTGCCCACGCTGTTTAGCTTTCCTTCCAGACAGCTACCGTCGCCATCTGTCCCACACCTCCTCCCCAGCTCGTCTGCCCGGGACTCCCCAGACTGCTGGGGCTGTGGCACGTGAGAGGCTGGGTTGCCCTCAGTCCGGCAGCACGACGGTTGCTCCGGTGGCACCGATTCTCCCTCCATTCTGTGCTGTCCTGAGCAATGAAGCAGACGGACCAGGGACTTTGAAACAGTTCTCCGTTCATCTCCCCACAGCCGTCTCCTTGGATGACCTGTCTCTCCTAAAGCGATTTTCGAGATTGGGGCGAGGAGAAGAGGCACCTCATCCCAGCTCTTCAAGGGACCCTGCCTCAAGAATGGTAGCAAAATCCCGGGCTGTCAGTCTCTCTCTAAGTCGTAACCTAAGCCACAAGCCTCAACCTTTAATGACTTGATCACCTCTTTTCTCCTATTACCCCTGCATGTGATGGAGACAATAAGGCTCGACACAGGAGGGTATCACTTGGTGGGGGCAAAGAACAGATTGCAGACAAAAGCTTCGAGCCAGGAGGTCTACTGGCTGTTCACTGTATAAATGCTTCCCACCAGTTGGTGAGCTGGAAAGCTATATCCTGGGCTGCCCATTTCTGGCAAGGTCTTGGAGGCTGATGGGGCTGGTTGTCACAGTGGCAGGATGGTTCCGTGAGTGTGGTGTGTTATGGGCCCACCCTTCAAGCCCGTGCTTCCGGGACATTTTCTTCAGAAGGCTCCTTTTTCTTCTGAGGGCATCTGGGAATGATTCTGGAAATTATCTGGTTTCCTTTTGGCATTAGCCAGGCAAGACACTGGGAATTTAGCACAGAATTAAGTAGACTTTTGAAAATAAACTTTTAAAAGTGCAAGTTGGCCGGGTGTGGTGGCTCACGCCTATAATCCCAGCACCTTGGGAGGCTGAGGTGAGAGGATTGCCTGAGCCCATGGATTCGAGACCAGCCTGGCCAACTTGGTGGGACCGCATCTCTACCATAAATAAAAAAAAAAATTAGCTGAGCATGTGCCTGTAGTTCCAGCTATTTGGAAGACAGAGGTGGAAGGATCATCTAAACCCAGCAGGTCAAGGCTATGGGGGTAGTGAGCGTGCCACTGTACTCCAGCCTGGGTGAAAAAGAGTGAGACTCCAACTCAAAAATCAATCAATCAATCAATCTTATAATAAATAAATAAAAGTGTTCAAGTCCTAAGTGCACAGCTTAATAAATGTTCCACACACATCCATTTCAATAACTAAAACATTACCACAGATAAGATTTTTAAAAAAAATTTTAAAGATGGGGTACAGTTAGGGTTAGGTATACAAATGTTCATTATGCAGGTACCCTTGTTGATGGGGGTACGCCCCTCCCTCCCCTGGCGGTTTCCCTCAGCTGCCAATCCCATACCCCCGCCCCCCCGGCAGTTTCCCACTACTGCCAATCCCTTTCTTATAGTATTATGATAGTTGTTCAAGATTTGCTTATGAGTGAGAACATATGGTACTCTGTTCTTTATTTCTGTGATTGATCACTGAGTATGATAGACTCTAAATCCATCCAAGTTGCTGCAAAGTCCATGTTTGTTCTTCTTTATGACTGCATAATATTCCATTTACCACAGATAAGATTTAATTTGAAAAAATCAATGACTAGGATAAATGTTAAACAAATGGATAACGTCTAGATTTTGACTGGCAAATTGAAAGGAAAATGCAATTCATAGCAAAGTTTTGAAAAACCATGTATCCAACAGAGAGATGAAAAATAGGACACAATATCCTTAAACGTATGAAAAGATGTTTAACCCATCCCATAGCTAAAGAAATGCAAATTGAAATTGCACCGAGATAACTTTTCAGTTAAATTGGTGAAAATTAAAAAGTAGGACAGCACATTCTGTTGGCAGGGCTATGGGAAACAGGCAATCTCATGCATCAACGGTAGGGATGCAAACTGGTACAATCCTCTTGGAGGGATATTTAGCAATATCTAAGAATACCATATGTGCATTTTCTATTTGTGCCGGCAATTCCACCTCTAGAGATTTACCTCCAAAATAAAAAAACACTTATGAACAGAGTAATTATTTGCAGTATGGATTGCAACTGAAAAGTGTTGGCAAAAAACCTATATGGGCCGACATCAGAGAGTGGTTGAACACATCCACGTGATGGAGTGCTATGCAGCTATGAAGAAAGAACAAGGGTCATTTCTTTAAACGGATGTAGTGTCATATCAATACTTAAGTGACCAAAGGAAAACATCATCTATAGTAAATTTACCCTTTTTTGGTAAGAAATAAGGGGAAAATATACATGTATCTATTCATTTCTGTAAAGTGAAGACATGTAAGAAGGATAAGCTAGAAACTAACAAGATTGATTGCAATGAGTGGTGGTGGCTGGAAATAAGGGTGAAAATTAGAACAACAGGATAGAAGGGACATGGGAGGAGTGCCGTTTCTCTAAATATACTTTTTATAGTTTTGGCTTTTAGAACACTATGTATTTTATACACTTCAAGTATAGATACACAAAATCAATGAAGATAGAGAGAAACCCAAAATGGAGTATAAACAAAAGTAAGTGAACCTAACTATATTTTAAATGAATATACTCATGCACGCACACATGGAGTGCACCTAGTATCCAGCATCTGGATCTTGTTTCTAAATAAATTCCAGTAAAAAGAATGAGGGCTTCTTGGAGAAAGCAGTGATATAGGGCTGGGGCTAGGACATCCTCCCATGTTAGAAAGCAAGAAACTGCTCAAAGAACAATGCCCACAGACACATGTCACAAACCACAACACCCAGGTGGAAGGGGCTTTCGCCGGCCAAATGTGAGACGATTTGAGCACTGAAATAAATAATGATCATTTTAAATATCACCAGTTGTTGGGCAAATGGATCTCATGTTCCTCTTGATCTGATATGCCAAGAAGAAATCAACATTGCTTCTATGGTATTTCTGCCAAAAAACAAGAACCAAAACCCATAGTCCTGAGAAAGCTTCAGTTCTTCAAAGGAAACGGTCTGTTTCAAAAAAGGAGGAACTGATCCAGACCGAAGAGACTAAACAGACACCACAACTAAATGTATAATGTGAGCCCGGATTGAATCCTGGACCTGAGGGGATGTTTTCCCCCCTTTGATTTATAAAGGACAGCAATAGACAATAGGTGAGATTTGAATAAGATGTGTCAATTAATTGATAGTACTGTATCAATGTAACTTTCCTGATTTTGATATTGTACTGTGGTTCTATAAGAGAATGTTCTTGATTTTTCCAAATAATCACTGGATGGAGTGGGGGAAAGGGGTATTACCTCTGAGATTAGATTAGATAGATAGATGATAGATAGATAGAGGATAGATAGATAGATAGATAGAGGATAGATAGATAGATAGATAGATAGATAGATAGATAGATAGATCGAGCAATAGATAGATTAGACAGAGTATTGGATAAACGGATGGATGAATGCATGGACAGATAGAGCAATATTTAGTTTACATGAAGTGATGGATGCATAGATCGACAGACAGATAGATAAGATAGATAGGCAACTAGATTGACAGTTGGAACAGGGAGTGATAAAGCAAATATGCTCAAGTGAATCTGGATGAATGTAAAGCACATACAAAAATTATTTGAACTATATGCAGCTTTTCTGTAAGTCTGGGATTGTTTGGAAATAAAAATAAAAAAAAATTGAAGCAAACTCAAACCCAAACCGCCTATCTAAACAGACATTAAATATCTCTTCCCAATAAACTGCAAGAAATAGCAGCTTAATACAAGTTCGGTGGCTTTGTTCTCTAGAGGAAACCTGTGATTCTCTCCCATCCATAAGTGAGGAAAGCTTCTTGGGCTTCCCTGGCTTCCCTGAGGTCCCGAGTTTCCTCCAGCAGCTCAGTTCAGCAGGGTAGCCTGTTAGTTGTGACAAGGAGGGCGTTGATTTGCTTCCTTGGCCCCCAAACCACCTATCCATTGTATGTCTAGGGTTCGACATGGATTCTGCTTCTCTGGTCACTGCCTCCTTCTAGCCTTCACTGTCCAGGGCATGTGAAGGTCATCTCTGTTGCCATCTTTAGTCTAGTCGGGAAACTGTTTCCTTGGCAACCAAATTAATTATCCACTGACTCCCTCTCTTTGATTTCTGGGAACATTGGAGTTGGAGTTCCCATCTAAACAACAGTAGATACGATTGGCATTAGCTAGTCAATGACCTTAACGAGTATGAAAAGCACCAAAACGCCAACATGGAAGTCTGTGTTTGCTCCCCTTATTGGATCTCTGGAGTTGTGGAATCACCTGCCCCCTCACTTGGGCTCAGAGAGTGAAAATCCCTGGGGTGTCCTGCAATGGTTATCTTCTCCCCACCCCACATGACCTCGGGGCCTCCCGATGCCCCTACCTTATTCATCCTGTCATGGGGATAAGCCATACCTACAAAACGCTCCTCTCTTCTTGTCCCCTAAGTTCCACGTTTGTTTTCTCTTTTCACCTCCCCAAAACTGAAATTACAAAACCAACTCTCTGTCTTGTCTTTGCTTGCTCCCGCCCCCATATCCCCCACTTCAAACAGAAATCCCAGGCATGCCGCTTGAATCTGTCCCTTTCTTTACTGGAGTCTCCACTTCCCTAGGATTCTGTCACTTTTCCAAAGGAAGCAGGACCTGGAGACCCAGGGGTCACTACTATCAGGTGCCAGGTTGTCCCTCTTCTGCAGATCCTAAGCACCGTACCCACCAGGTTTGGGTATGGCAACTCTCTCTCCAGGGTGAGCAACTTTCTTATCTGTGTGTGGTCTAAGGGATACAGGGCTGAGAGCAGTAACACTTGTAACACGCTGAGAGCCTGGTGACTTTGAAGCTAATGTCTTACAGAGTTTCTTTATTTGCAATAAATTTTTACCGTAGGAAATGTACTTTTAGCTAATGTCCTGAACTTAAGGAAATTTGTGAAGTTCTTTTACAGAGATGAAATGAAGTAAAGTTCATTATCACTAGGGCTGATGGGTAAAATCAATTGCTCATGACTTTGTTACAATATGAACAAACAGTTTTCCCTCATAGATATTTTAGCAAATAAAGTTTCATGGAGCAAACTTGTTTAAGATTGCAAACCTACCATCCTTAGAGAACTATAGAAACCAAATCTCTCAATAGTACCAGAAGGCTGTTTGGCCTCCTTAGCAAAAAAGACTTGGGCAGAAACTCAACTTTATGACAACGAAATAAGAAATAGGTTCAGTTCTAACTTTAATTGTTAAAAACAAATACGCCAATATTTCCTAATATTTCCCTTCTCTCTCTAACAAGTCACGATGGCTAGGTCAGGACTTGTCCTTTCAAAGTGATTTGTCAATCTCCTTCCGTTCTTTGAAGTCTCGTCATTGACTTCTAATGAGCCTGGTGCTTCTGCTTCCAATGCATTTTCTAACCAAGGGTAAACTGAAGAAGATGGGCTCATGCTTTCCTAGTCCACAGAGCCTTTGTCTTGGGACTGGCTGCAGTCCCCACGTCCCAGAAATGCCCCCCTCATCAAAGTCCCTACCCCTGTTTCCAGAGCACCCACTGGTGGCCCTTCCCTGTGGGTACCCAGCACACCTTGACCAGTTTTTTCACATGAGAATTCCTTCTCAGCATGGTTTGGGAAAATGTCATTTTCCCAAATCTCAAATTCCAAGAAAAACTCATTAAAAAATTGGGAAAACAGGGACAAGTGTTAGCATTCTCCTGTGAGGATTAAAACTTTGCAAGTGACAGAGATATGTTACTGGTTCGAAGTAAACCACTGATGTCCAGTAGAACTCAAGAGCAGGAAACACAGACACATCCAAGATCAAGGGTGATTTTTCAGAAAGTGGGACAGTAGTTCCAAGAAAAAAAAAAAGCAGCTGTGATCCAATAAGTGGGTCCTCCTTATATAAACAATTACCATGTTATAAATGTGTGCTTGTGATCTGTCTGCTTCTAATGGTGAGTGACTATTGCAAATACAATACATATTAAATTTGTATGCATAATGCATTCTATACAAATATTTATACAAATCTTATGAATGGTGTCCCGAGAAATAACAAGTTGTTTTTAAATTGGCATTTTCAACTGCGATTCTTTCTGACTCGTGCTGCTAACCTTAATAAGATATCCTGATGTTACATTATTTGAATATACACAGTCATGTTTGCTGGAATTTTCCAGAGTTTAAATATTTGCTACAGACCACAATTTTTGTAACTATTGCCGAACTTAATATTTCTTACTTAGGAAACAACTTTCTAGATGTTCACACTAATAAATAAAGAGTATAATTAATTTTAGAAATACTTAAAGAATAACTTATGATTGGGGGAATTTCTGAGAGTTCTAATTTTTTATTCCTGAATTCCAAAGATAATATCTATTGGGAATCATTAAAAAGACTACCTGAGCACTGCTTAAACCTACCAGACGACCTCCATTCATTACTCTGGGTTCTTCATTAAACAGGAATCTTTCAGGTATTTTTAATAAGAATATTGTGCTTTTCCCATTTTTTTTAAACGAAGTCTTTTCAAACGCTTTTGATAAAATAATATTCCTCACAGTCTTTGGTGTATATTCTGTGCTTGGCCTTGAGAGGTGGGTCTGGTGAATGGCAGGCAGCCGAGACACAGGGTCTGGTGGGTCCCCACTGGGTCACAGTGGTTCTCATGAGGGTAACAATCTCCAACAATTGGTTTCCAGTGACTTCTCAGTCTTCAAGAGCGTCTCTCCAGGGCAGGAGCACTCTGTGGACAACAGCGTGCACTCAAGATGGGGTAGAGAGCAACATACGCTTCCCCTCTGATGGGTGGGAAAAGGGGAAATTTAAGAATTCAGGTTATAGATTTAAGAATGCAGCTCTGGAGAAGAGCTCTGAAAAGGGACTGATTCCCACCTGTGGAACTCCCTTGTCTCCTTTGAGCCTTTTGGAAGCAGGGAGGATTCCTTTAGACCCTGATAAGAAGCATCCTTAAGAAGTGAAGGCATCTCAACTACCTCACCCCTATGGTCTGAACTCTCTGCAGTCAAGTTCGAGAAAGGGGTGGGAGGGGAGGAGAGGAGAGGAGAGGAGAGGAGAGAGATGGCAGGGTGGGGGTGGGGTGGATCTCAGTTACTTGGGCAATAGCCACGGATACTGCCTAATGCTGCTCTCCCAGGGACAATCGGCCCACACGGCAGACTTCTGGCCCTCTTGGGCTTTTCCAAACACGCTGCTTGTGCACAGAGGAGTTTGGAAAAATAAAAGCAATCCGGAGCCACTTCCATCCAAAAGGCAAGGAAGGGAGGTTCTTAAGAGAGCAGCCAAGATGCCTGTGAGAGAGAGAGGGTAGCTGAAGCCGGGTTGGGCCTCTTTGGGCAGACAGACCAGCTGGCTGGTCGCTCCCTGAATGCGACGTGGTACAATAAACAGGCCACTGCTCTGAAATCCAGCTCCCCCTGGCCCTGTGGTGGGGTGGTCTGCAAATCCAGCGATGGAGAGACTTCACTTCTGCCATGCTTTGGAATAGCACTCCCAGCCAAGGTCTTGCCAGCCCACTGTCTGTGTCTGCCCCATCCTTAGATCCTCTTGGCTTTGGGGAAGATCAAAGGTTCTCACTCCTCTTGGCCAGAAGCCTCAGAGAGACATTTGTAGGAGTCTTTTCATGGCAGGCTCCTGGTTACCGGAATTTGAAAACCTGGCTGTGAACACGAATTTCAGGCCAGCTGTTGGCACTAAGGTTATAACAGGGATCAACGTTTACCTTCCCCCACCCCCTTTTAAGTCAAATATGGAGAAACTCCACTTGGCAGTGCTTTTGCCTGAAATAGCAACAGGAAGAGAGACAAATACCCCAAGTTTTAAAAAAGAAAACTTTACGAGAATCAGAGATTCTCTTATAGTGCTGTTTTAAGAAGTAACACCTTTAACTCTGTCATCATATCCCTGATGTTTTTGATTATAAATGGGCCACTAGACGGGGTGTGTATGTCAGTTGTAAAGCCACAGCTGGGATTTTTTTTTTTAAAGCGTCGTTAAAGACACATCGCCAGATAGAAAGTTTAATTAAACCCATGAGTCAGAAAGTAAGGAAGGCCAAGGCAAATATGCTCTCCGCAGGTGTGGCTCTGGGGACAGGAAAGGGGAGTGACTGCTTGCCTTGAAGCTGGGTGTTCTTACTCCTGTCTGGAAGGGACTTTGCAATGTTGTGTTTTTCTTTGGAAGACTTGTGTCCTCAAAGAAGCCACACCCTGTTTACTTTCTTTGAGACACACTTTCTCCTGCTTCCTACCCCTGGGGTCTAAGTGGAGAGAAAAAGGACCATTTGAGTTTGGAGTTCAGGCTTCATATCTGCTGGATGCATGGCCTAGACATACCAAGGTGGCGCCCATGTTGTCATGCTTCTTTTGAGTTTTATGGGTTTCTTCTTTTTGTTTCCACCTACAGTCCTAATTTTCTTTTTCTTTTTTTCTTATCCCACACTTGGCCGAATCAAGCTGAATGGGGCAGAAAGGGAAGCAGGACCTCTGGGAATCAAGGGTAGGGCTGGAAGGGGTGGGGCTGGAGTGGGGAAGGCTCTCAGTGAAGAGGGTGAGTGAGAAGCGGCACCGTGCGTTCTACTCAAGAGGCCCAAGGCTGTTCCAAGCCTGCGGCTACGAATGATCAGGGATGTGGGACTGGGGCAAACAGAGCCCGAAGCGAATTTTCCCAGATGGAATGAAAGGGCAAAGAAGAGTCGGGGTGAGATTCTTCGACCTACGGGTCAACGCAGCAGCCATCTGAAGTGTTTCCCATTCTGCCTTCTTCCTAAGGGATGCGTAGAGAAACAAACGAATACATAACACTTGAGTGTTATTTCCCATTGTAAAAGTAACACGTGCACATTGTAGAAATTTCCAAAACACATAAACATGAAACAAACAAATAACCATGTGCAATCTTAGCACTTTGAGGCAATAACGATACATTTCTCTTGATTTCCTTCTCATCTTTTTTATTTCTTTGAGCTTACGTATCAGAATATAGCTGTCTATTTTATGGCATTAGGACCATGCTTAATACACACTTAGCACTTGACTTTGTTTTAATCTCACGTAGACATCCAATGCGATTCACTCATTCATTTGGTAGACCAGTCATCTGCCAAAAGACAAAAGGGTCTAGTACAGAAGAGAGTTCTGCAGGCCGATGGTGTGGGTGAATCTCTCTTAGGTGCGGGTTCTGTGAAGGGACGGGGGCTGTCCCGCAGCAGAGGGATCAGCTGCCCTGAGAAGAAAGAAGATGGAAGCATGTTAGACAAAAGGAGTTCTGTTCTCCCAGACTACAGTGCGAGGGAACCCAGAAGGCTGGAGCTGCTCTGGAATGCTGGGTTTTCCTTTGCAACTGAGTGCAAAGGATGTGTGTACCTGACCTCGGAGGGTACTCACAAGAGTCATTCTTTATTGAGCATCAACTGTGTCCTGGGCACTAGGAAACTGGGCAAACGCTATTTGTCATCCACCTGACATTCTCACCGATAAGTCATCTTCTTCCCACTTTCCACACTAGGAAACTAAGACTCTTGGTTAATAATTTACCAGTCCAAGGTCATGTAACTGGTGAGCCTTTGAATGAAGACAACAACTTAAGTTGCCGAGATTGTAGCAGGATAGAAAAATACAGGCTTTGAAATAAACAAACAAAAAGAAGCATGTATTTGAATTAATTCCATTAAAATAGATCTTCCTTTTAGATGATAAAAATAATAAATATTTATTGAAGAAAAACAGCTCCTAAGTTTTTTTCCTCCATGATTTGCGAAGTCTCTGCTTATCTGATTTTTCCTGTCTGGATCTTATATGAATTCACTCAACAAAGATTTATTTTTAAGTCATCATGAATTAGTTAAGGGGAATTTGGAAAATGGGTGAGAGTTAGCTGCCTCAAGAAATAGCATGATGGGTTTAGGTAGCCACATGTACACTCACCATAACACCATAACACTGCTGCCATAGAGATGGACTCAAGGGCTGAAGAAATATGACTATGTGAAGATTACAGCTTACAAATGAAGGTAGTATTCCCCTCTCTAAATCTTAATCTTTAATCCTAACCTCATTCATGGAATGAGAGGATTGGATAAGAGTGACTTCTGGTTTCAATATTCTATTATTCTCATTCCCTTGCCTTTTATAGATTGGCCACTGGGACGACAGTTCTTTTCCACATGTAGGGAGCTTTGGGTTTCCAGGACAGCCTGCCCCAGAGCTCGTGTTGAACGGCTGCCTTCCGACCAGCGGCAAGTGGCCTACTTAAGTGTTTCCAATGCTTGTATGTGGCAAGAGACACCTGCTCAGCTACAAGTTCAGGGGCTATTTCCTTTCTCCTTTTAGTTACCCCCTTTTTCAACACTTTCTAAAGTCTTCTAGTGGCAGGCCATTGTCTGCTCCACCCCTCCCCACCCCACATTTTCTGGAAGGATGGACTTCAAGGTCATGCTTTACTCTGATTCAGTCCTGTATCCCTCCCGGTCCTAACATTAAACATAGAGGTTGTTCAATCAATGTGGACAAATGAATTGCAGTTTTCTCTTTTGGAACTTCTTTGTGTGCAGGTCAAATGCGCCTGTATTCGTTTTCTATTGCTGGTGTAATACATCTCCACAGACAGTGAATTAAAATAAATTTATTATCTTACAGTTAAATTTATTTGTTAAGTGTATCATCTTACATTTCTGGAGGTCAGAAGTCCAAAGTGGGTTTCACCGGGCTGTCGGCAGGGCTGTGTTTCTCTCTGGAAGTCCTAGGGGAGAATTTGTTTAGTTTTCCTTTGTTTGTTCTTGCTTTTCCCAGCTTCTAGAGGCTTCTGGAGGCATCCTGCTTTCCTGGGCTTACGGCCGTCAAACCTTTCTCACATTCCCTCATTGCAACACTGATCGTTTGGCCTTTCTCTTCCATTTATGAGCCTGTGTGATTGCACTGAGCCCAGCAGGTAACCCAGGACCATCCTCCCATCTCAGGGTCACTCAGTTTTTTCATACAACATAATCCAGAAATTAAGATCTGGGGAAGCCCATGACTGCATCCTGGCTACCACAGTGCCAAGTCATTTTTCCTCAGGATTCTGTCCAGCCACTACCCGTGCACCCACGGAACATTTATTGAGCTCCTCCTGTGTTCCATGAGCTTTCTGGTTGCTGGGAAATCAAAGATGCATGGTGCCTAGTCTGGTAGGGGTCAACAACAGACAGCTGCAATGCAGTCCAACCAGGATTACAGTGTAGGTGTGCGGCGGGGACCGTGAGAGCACTGAGGGGACTGTGGAGGTACAGAGGAGAGGCATCAAAGCCGGATGGAGAAAGAGATGGCACTTGAGCTTTACGGAGGCCAAGACTGGGGATGGGCAACTCTGCCCAGGGAGCAGCCTTTGCAAAGACCTGGGCAGCACGGTGCTCTGGGAATGAAGCTAGTCCGAATTCATGTTATTTGTTAACATTTTTTTTTTTCTTATTTGCTTATTGTCTGTCACATCCCACCCAATTTCATTAGTAGCATCCAAGCAATTGCACACTCGGAGCTTGGTGAGTGTCTAGAATAAAGGAAGTGCTTGTATATATTTGCTGAATGAAAAAAAGATAGTCTAAGTTGCTGGCACATAACATGCTTTCCTTACATTCTACCTGCGCCCTCCTTAAGGAAGAGAGTTGAGACTGGAGAGGCAAGGATGGGGGATTGTGGTGGACCTTGTGTGTGAGTGAAGGAGCTGGATCTTGTTCTATAGCTGCTGGGAAGGGGCTGCAGAGTTTCAAACATAGGAGTGCAGGTGGGTTGCTCTGCTGGCCCTGCCTAGTGGCTTTCCAGGGATTCTTCCTTGTACGTTCATGGCTTTCTTCCTTCAAGGGACATAGCCAGTCTACCTTTATCTGATGTGAGCACAGCATAGCATTTTCGACTCTTGTTGCCAATGTCCCTAAGCTCGTTGACTAAGGCTGCTTTGAGGTCCTTCAAGGTGACTGCAGCCGCTCTTCCCATATTATGCCCAGGAATGGCCCTGATTACCTCCTGCTTTAGGTATCTTTTTCCCCAGAGCCATCTTCATTAAGGTTCTAATTAGGACAGCGTCAGTGAACTGTAAATGCATTTGTAGAAAATGACTGCTTGTCTCAGCAGATTTTTTGCTTCTTTGAAAATGGTAGCAGAAGCGATTATGAAACAGCTGTGGAATGGTGGCAGAGTCGTGGTTTTAGTCAGATGTGGCTGTGAATCCCAGCTCTGCCATGGAATGGCTCTTTGACTTGAGGAAGTCGCACAAATTCTTTGAGTCTCAGTTTCACAACCTATAGAGTGGAGGTTGTATTAGTCAGGGTAGGCTAACTGCTATGGATGCAGGTGAACCCCAGAATTGGGGTTTGGCCGGAGAGGCCAAGTGGGTTCTTGGCTTTGTGCAGGAAGGAATTCAAGTGTGAGCTGTAAGTAGGAGACAAAAAGTAGGCTTAGGAAAGAAATAGATCCCTAGGCTGAAGAGTCTACATGTCACTGAGGTTTCAGTGGGAATATAAAAGTGAGTTCATTGAAATGGCAGGACAAGCTGCCCCATAGGCTGGTCTACAGGAAGAACAAGAGCTATACCTCACCAGGATTGTATTTTTACAGCTTTTTCTTGATTATATACAAAGCAAGGGTTGGATTATTCCTCGGCTTTTTGAGAAAGGGCCAGGAAAATCCCAGAATTGAGGATCTCTTCCTCCTTAAACTTCTGGGCATTGCCATGGTAATTGGAAACTATTGGGGGGGGGGGCGAGGGAGAGGTCTTTTAGCAAGCAAATGTTTTATAGCTAGCCTAAAATGAGCAAAAACAACAAGCAGAGGTGGTTTTTTGTTTGGTTTTTGTTTTTACTTTGTCCCCAACAATCTTCTGCAGCAATTTGCGTCGAGGTTCTTACCTAATGCCCAGGAAGAGTGAGGGACACGGACAGCCAGAAAGTGAGAAAGCAGGGTCTATTGAGAGGATGGAGAAGCTCCCACAGCGGGAGGGACCCGAAGGGGTTGCCTCTCAGAGGTGGGTTTTGACGCCATCTTGATCTTAATTGGGCTCCGCTGGCTTTGGTCAGTCTTCTTACCGCATCCCATCTTGTCAGTGAAGTCCTTGTGATCTTCCTCTTGGGGAATGAAGCCTGCCAGATCCCTACCTCACTGTAACCCAAATTGTCAACGTGTCTATTCTTGGTCGGGTGACTCTTCGGCCTAGCTCTCCTCCAACTAGGACTTTGGGACGCAGGATTCCTCTGCCTTGTGGCTTTCTTAACCCCACAACTCAGTCCCCAGAGTTTTCCTCACTTGGCCAAAAGGCGAAGGAAAGGAAAGAGAATGGTAAGGTTTGTGCAGTGTCACGGGCGGGGCCAGGAAGTGACCTGCAGCCCTTTTGCCCCCAGTCCCTTGTGCAGAACTCAGTCCCAGGACTGTTCTTTTTCCCCCTTTTTATTATAAAGATGTGGGGTACAATTCAGGGTTAGGAATACAAGCACTGGTTATGCAGGTACCCTTGCTGATGAGGTATGCCCCTCCCTCGCCTAGCAGTTTCCCTCAACTGCCACTCCCACCCCCCGCCCCTGACAGTTTCCCACTACGGCCAATCCCTTTCTGATAATATCATAATTGTTCAAGGTCCACTTATGAGTGAGAACACATGGGACTCTGTTCCTTGTTTCTGTGATAGATCACTGAGCATGATCGACTCCAAATCCATCCAATTGCTGCGAAGTCCATATATCTGTCCTTCTTTATGGCTGCGTAACAATGTTCTTAATTACTGCAAGGGGAGCTGGGAAATGTAGTCCAGCTGTGTGCCCCAGGGGCCAAGGAAATGGTTTACAGGACAACTGGCCAATCTCACCAACTCTCCAAACATAAAGATGAGTGTTTCTAGAGTTAAATTAGATAAGTAAGTGCTAATGTGTAGAGCAGTGCTTCATATGTGGTCAATGTTCGATGATTTTTTTTTCCCCTCTTCCTTACAAAGAATGTCTCAGAGAACAACAAATGCTTCTGGGAGGAAATATGGCAGTTGTGGGTTTTGAGAGCAGTCCTCCTCAATGTTCTCTTTTAGAGGTATCGGGGGAGAAAATACTCAGAAGTTGTCCATTAGTATCGGTAAAAAAAATACTTAAAAGAAAATATAGTCCATTAGCCCTTGGCACTCTTGAAAAGAGCTCTTTGATGGTTGCACTGTGACCTCCTAGTTCTACTGGTGGGGTCCCGGGCCTCTTTATCTTCCTTTACTGCTTGTTTTCCAACTAATTGCTTCCACCTCTCCCAACCGTCCCCAACTCACACACACTAATTCCTCTCATTGAGGATTGTAAGGGGAGCTGGACCAAGACTGCTAAGGGGGCGGATTAAATCAAACAAGATAATTTAGAGGAATAAATAGAGCAACACAGGTTCTCTCTTTCTTTTTTCTTGAGTGGAGTCTCACTCTGATGCCCAAGCTGGAGTTCAGCGGCACGATCCTGGCTCACCACAGCCTCAACCTCCTGGGTTCAGGCAATCCTTCCACCTCAGCCTCCTGCGTAGCTGGGACTACAGGCATGCACCACCACGCCTGACTGATTTTTACATTTTTTTGTAGAGATGAGGTCTTACTCTGTTGCCCAACTGGTCTCAAATTCTTGGGCTCAAGCAACCCTCCTGCCTTGGCTTCCCTAAGGGCTGGGATTACAGGCACCAGTTCTAAGGTAGGTTCTTTAAAAGGAAATTAAATGGAATTTGGCCTGAGAGAAAGACCCAGACTAATTCACAGGCTTGTGCAAATGAGTTCGCAAATGACTTGAACAGAGAGTGGAGCGAACTACTAATGTCAGTGTTTAGTAATCAAGTAGGACTGTCTATTTCAAATATCAGGGCCCTTGGGCCTCTCAACCCACAGTTTCCTGTTCCTCTCCTACCCCCCACTCAAGTGATAAGATCATAAATAGAAATGAAAGAAATTTCACCTTCCTTCCTGCGTGTTTCAAGGATGGTGATGCTGATGATTTTATTTGAAAAGTATTATTTTTTTAAAAAAGACAGATTAAGGAGATTAGGTCTTTTCCCTTTCATCAGTGCAATCCCTACCTTTAAAGAAACAGCAGGAATGGACTATTAACTGATGTGTGCTGCTTTTACAGCTATCCCGGGGGACAAATCCATCTCCATTGAGCGTGCAATTGTTGAGAGCTGCAATAGGCACTGGAATGAACTCCTCGATGAGAAGCCTGGGGGCCGGAGGGAACGGGGCTCTAACAGTGGTGGCCTGGGAGGCAAGTCCCCCTCTGGGGATGGCCAAGTGCGAGGACTGAGGACTGAGAGGCCAACTGCAGAGGGCGAACAGGGGCCACTTGGCAGAGAGGACATGACCGTTAAAGTGAATGTAATAACTGCAGCTCACTCATCCAGCCACAGGCTACTCTTGCTCAGCTTGAGGAAGGGAAGGCCGAAGACTTCCTGGGATTCAGAGAGAGAGCTTGAAAGCTACCCCGTCTTGAGGTGACTGGAAAGGAAAGGCGAAGCTGGAGGTTGGGGCTTGGCGCGGGCGCTCCAGGACAGCAGGAAGAGATTGAAGAAAGGAGCCAGGCGGGGGAGTGCAGAAACCTCAGGACTCTGCGCTCCCACCAGCAGTATAGAAGCGTTCCTTTTTCTCCACATCCTTGCCAGCATCGGTTGTTGTTTGTTTTATTAATGATGGGCATTCTTACAGGGGTGAGGTGGTATCTCAATGTGGTTTTGATTTGCATTTCTCTGATGATGACTGAGGCTGAGCACTTTTTCATGTGTCTCTTGGCCGCCTGTATATCTTCTTTTGAGAAGTGTCTATTCATGTCTTTTGCCCGCTTTTTAAAGGGGCTGTTTGTTTTTTTCCTTTCGGCGCGTTTGAGTTCCTTGTAGATCCTAGATATTAGGCCTTTGTCAGATATACAGTTGGAAGACAGTGTGGCGATTTCTGATGGAACTAGAAATTGACCTTCCATATGACCCAGCAATTCCCCTATTGGGTATATACCCGGAGGAACTCAAATCATTCTACAAAAAAGATACCTGCACACGAGTGGTTGTTGCAGCTCTATTCACAATAGCAGAAACATGGAACCAACTGTGTTGCCCATTGAAGCTGGACTGGTTAAAAAAATGTGGTACATATACACAATGGAATATTATGCAGACATAAAGAAGGACAAATATATGGACTTTGCAGCAAATTGGATGGATTTGGAGTTGATCATACTCAGTGATTTATCACAAAAACAAAGAAATGAGTTTTATATGTTCTCACTCATAAGGTGACCTTGAACAATTATAATGCTATAAGAAAGTAATTGGCAGTAGTGGAAAACTGTCAGGGGAAGGGAAGGTGGGACTGGCAGTTGGGGAAAACTGCTAAGGGAGGGAGGGGCATACCTCAACAACAAGGGTGCCTGCATGATCAATGTTTGTATACCTGACCCTGAATTGTACCCTACATCTTCATAATAAATAAATAAATTAAAGTATTTTTTTAAAAAAAGAAAACTCAGGACTCGAGATTCCAGTACCAGGGTTCTTCAGGGTCCTTGTTTCAGAACAGAGATGGAGAGGGACCAATGCCTAGCCTTCACCACTGAGGCAAAAAATAATCCTGTGGATGGGTTTTTTTGTTTGTTTGTTTTTGGGATTAGTTTTCCTTTTCCTCATGAAAAAAGAAGCCCGCAAGTTGGCACTCCTTATGGGAGGGACTCGAAATACATGGTTGTTAATAACCTGGAATGGCATTCCAACTCTGCTATTTGCTAGCTGGGTCACCTGGGGGAGGTTCATTAACCTCGCTGAGTATCAGAAATCCGTGAGGATTAGAAGGATGATGTATGTAAAACAGCACGGTGTCTGGCACGCAGGCGTCATTTGTCAAAAGTTAACTGGCCGTGTAAAAAATTAGTTTGACCAAGAGGTGACGGAAATTTGAAAGGCATCCCAGAGAGTATGATAAAGTTGTCCTCATACAAACAAAAATCCTTTTGTTTATGGGCACTGCCCTTACTTGGAGTCAGGAGACCTGGGTTTTAGTCTTAATACCACAACTAACAAGCTGTGAGACCTGCAGCCAGCCTGAGCAAGCCTTTCTGGACTCAGGCCCTCATCTTTAAAATAGAATACCGAGGGCTCAACCCGCCTCACCTGGGTCTCCGGGGACCTCCAAGGCATCTTGTGAAAGTGAGACTCTAGGCAAGCATTAAGAGTTCACTAAGGTAAGGCGAGTGACTGTGAGCGGGTTGGGTGGTCCCTGGAGAACACAGGCTAGAATGGTCCAGTGGGTGGGAAGCTCCAGAAAGGGAGGCAGAAGGGGAGGTGGTCAGAGAGCAGAGAGCAGGTGAGCTCAGAAGCCTCAGACAGTAGCTGAAGGGACAGAGATGAGCCTTCGCTGTTGAAGGATCAGGGTTAGAACTAGAAAGAGCCAAACTGTAGGAACAAGGGTGGAGGTGGGAGGCATGCAAGAGAATGTTCAGTCTCAGGAATTTCGATCTGCAGGGGCTGAAGCCCAGATAATGATGATGATGATGATAATAATAATAATAATAATAAACATTTAGTAAGTCATTTATTACTCATATAGTCAACAAATACTGAGTGCCCAGCATGTTCCAGACAGGATTTTAGGTGCTGGGGTAGATGCTTCAGTGAATGCAACAGAAAAGAGTTTCTGTTCTCAAGGAGTTCATTGCCAAAGTAGAAAAATAGGTATTTTAAAAATAATAAATATATATTCTGGGAAAACTGGATGTCTACATTTGGACCCTCACCTCACATCACTTATAAAAATTAACTGAAAATGGACCAATGACCTGAGTTTAAGAGCCGAAAATTACAAAACTCTTAGAAGAAGCACAAGCATAATCTTTGGAACCTTGAACTTGACAATGAATTCTCATCTATGATGCCAGAAACACAAGCAACAGAAGAAAAAAATAGACAAATTGGACTTCATCAAATTAAAAACTTTTGTGCTTCCAGTGACACTGTCAAGAAAGTGAAAAAGGCAACTCACAATTTTTCTAGAAAAAATAAGTTTGTTAATTAAAAAAAGGCAACACACAAGATGGAAGAAAATACTGTAAATTGTATTTTCTGATTAGGGACTTGTAACTAGAACATGTAAATAACTCTTTAAAATTGGGCAAAGGGTCTGAATAGACATTTCCCAAAAGATATACAAATGACCAACAGCTACATGGAAAGATGTTCAGTGCCATTAGTCATCAGGGAAATGCAAATCAAAACCCCAATGAGATACCACTTCATACTCATTAGGATGACTATACTATATATACATATATATTTTTTAAAGGAAAATAACAATTGTTGGTGAAATTAGAACCCTCAAGTATTGTGGGTGGAAATGTGAAAGGGTGCCACACCTTAGGCAAATGACCTGGCAGTTCCTTATGAAGTTAAAGATAGAGTTATCATATGACCCAGCAATTACACTCCGAGGTATATACCCAAGAGAAGTGAGAACGCTGACACACCAAAACTTGCACATAAATGCTCATAGCAGTATTATTCATAATAGCCAAACGACACAATTTTTCATCCATATTGATGAGTAGATTAAAAAATCATGGCACCTATATACAATGGAATATCATCTGGCAAATGGAAAAAAATGGAAATAGTGATACATGTCATAACACGAATGACACTTGTAAACACTATACATGGAAAAAGTCCGTCACAAAAGACCATCTAAATGGTTCCATCTATATAAAACATCCAGAATAGGCAAATCTGTAGAGACGGAAAGTCGCTTAGGACTAGTGAAAACGGGGGCTGTCTGGAGGACCTTCTGGGGGTGTTAGCTAAAGAGTTTTCTTTTGGAAGTGATTAAAATATTCTAAAACTGTGGTGATGGCTGCACGACTCTGCACATTCACTAAAAGCCACTGAATCTCACACTTTAAATGAACAAATTGCATGGCATGTGACTCATATCTCAATAAAGCCGTCAGCAAATAAATACATGTCGGGGGTTGGCAAGTGCTCTGAGGAAGAAAAAAACGGCAGCAAAGAATAGGTGGAGTATGCTGTTTAGACAGAATGGCCAGGGAGGGCCTCTCTAAAGAGATGACATTTAAGCAGAGACTAGAAAGAAGTGAGGGAGGAAAGGATATCTTGAGGGGGAAATGGTCCAGGCTGAAGACACAAGTGTCCAGGGGCTGAAGCCACAAGGAGCTTCTTCAGGGTCCAAAATCTGTTGGGAAGCCAGCCTGGTTGACGATGAGGGTCAGAGGAGGGTTGTCAGCCAGGGAGGTCCCAGGGGCAGGCATTGGCCTGACGGCATGGGGTGACGTGGACCAAGGTTGAGAGTTGGGACTCTATGCCTAGTGCGGTGAGAAACCGGCGTCTCTGAAGCAGGCCAACGACATACGCAGATGTATGTTTTGAAAAAATCACTCCGGTGATGGGTGGAGAGTCGTCTGCCTGAGGGCTGGAGTGAGTGGCCTGCTGGTAAACCAGTTCTCTGGAGGGGGGGAAAAAGACCTGTTTGTAAGGTCTGCCCATTTCCGCGGTATAAATGCTCCCACTATGGCCAACTTTGAACCTCCAACGGTTTAACCCCTGGCTCTTCAAATTCCTGGAAACCGGAGCAGTCAGCTCTTGCGAGCCATTATGAGTCAGCTCCCAGTTGCCACTGGCAGGAGGCTCGTCGAAAGACTTCTAGAGCGGCGGTATAAGGGTGAGACACAGTCATCGGGTTTGGGTCTATTTTTAAAACATTCTCTTATTATGAACGAGGTAAGTGATGATGCTCTCGCTTTATCTCATTTCACCCTCGAGCCGTCCTGGGGCTGTGTTTGGCCCCAAAGCGGACCTTTGTGTGAATGAGAACAACAAGGTACCCCTTCCTCTGCCAACAGCCCGTGCAGGGCACAGCCTGCCAGTTCGTGACGTGGCAGCCCTGTCACGAGGCTAGTGAAGATACTGCCACAACCCCTTTTTGTATAGAGGAGGAACTGGAAGCCCGTATTAATTAAGTAACTTGCTTGAAGGGGGAGGAGGGTACTTAAACCCAAGCGGCTCTATCTCGAAGTCTTTTTTTAAAAAAAAAAATTTTTATTATAAAGATGTGAGGTACAATTCAGGGTTAGCGATATAAACATTGATCATGCAGGTACCCTTGTTGATGAGGTGTGCCCCTCCCTCTCCTGGTAGTTTCCCTCAACTGCCAATCCCACCCTCCCTCCTCTGACAGTTTCCCACTACTGCCAATTGCTTTCTAATAGCATTATAATTGTTCAAGGTCCGCTTATGAGTGAGAACATACGGAACTCTGTTCTTTGTTTCTGTGATAAATCACTGAGTATGATCGACTCCAAATCCATCCAGGCTGTTGCAAAGTCCATTTATACGTGTCCTTCTTTATTCAAAGTCTTTGATTGTTTTCCTTAAAAATCCCTTTGAGATGGTTTCTCATCAGTACCTTCAATGTGTTCCAGTAAAGCTTCATATCCCAAAGCACATCTTTGTGTCAGGTGTGCCGGGCTACAAGGGCGAAGAGGCAGAAAGAAAGAGAAAGAACAGAGAGATGTAGGATTATAGATTTTTATTCTTGGTGAGGTGAAAGTAAATAAATAAATAGTTATTAAGTATCCACTTAGCATAAATTGTTTCACATACCATCCCAATAATTTAAAGAAGAAAAATTTCAGCTTCGTTATAAAATGAGGCTCAGAGAGGTTAAGAGACATGCCCGGGGTCGCACAGCTGGTGGGTGGTATCTGGAGCCATGGCCTGTGCTCTTTCCACATAATGTCCCAGCAACCTGAACTCTCCCAGTGGGCAAGGAAGGGATCACCACCCTTTCAGTGTATCCACTCTTCCTTGGAGGATCACGGGCAGGATTCTGGAAAGGGAGCAACCAGGCCACTTCTTGAAACATTGTGGGAATGTAACATAAAGCCAGTTTTCTTGGGGTCATTTTTTAATTCACTCAACAAACGACGAGTCTCTCTTATTCACCAGGACCCCCAGTGAGGTAATGGGGCTGCAGTGATGAAGATAATATTGACTCTGACCTTGAACGTGACCCCTTTCTCCTCTTTATGTTTCCTTGTACAGTCTGGGGGACAAGTCCCCTTTGCTCACTCCTAGTCTATGCACGACTGTAAGGAAACCCAGGGTGCTCACATGGTTGGACATTTTCCCTGAGCAGCTGTAGGAAGTGGAGTCTTCGGAAGGGGTCAACCGTCCTCGCAGCCTCCCTTTTCCAGGCCCAAGATGTGGCTTCGCTCCTTCCTCTGCCAGTTCCCGAATGGACAAACTCAGCAGTGGAAACAGCAGAATGTCTGAACAGCCCTGGGCCAGCCCTCCAGGTGCCCTTGCTTCTCCTGTCTTAGTTTCTCTGGGTCTGACGGGGAGGATGAACCTGTCTTGCGGGGACGTGGGGCACTTCCCTAGAGCAGGGCCCCTTCTTGGCTTTGGGAGGGGCCAGAGGATTAGGCTGGGAGATTTTTTCTTGGAAATGGAATTCAAATTGGAACCTGATGTCTGGTTTCTCGGGGCTGCAGAGCAGGGCTCAGCATTGACTCCAGCCCAGCCGCATGATCTGGCTTCCAAAGGTCTGCTGACTCTGATTAGCCCAGCATATGCTTTTGCTTAAATGGGAGGCTGCAGGCGAGAACTCCCTTTAGGGGACGAGATCGTGCGATCTCTAGGAGAACAGCTGCATCTACGCGCGTGTGCACGTGTGTGTGCGTGAAAAAAGGAAATCACGGAAGGTTAGCTCTGCATTCAGGAAAGCAGATGAGCAGGTCGGACCTGGACCTTCTGAGCTCGAACGTGTGATTCGCTACCCAGGAGGCAGTTCGTTACAGAATCTCCACTCCATAGCATATTTGCTGAGTGACCTTCTGCGGGTTGTTCACTTCTCTACGGAACCCAGTTATCTGTTGCAGCATAACGAGGCATACCACACCTAGAGCCTGAAAACAACAATTTATTGTCATTACTTCTCACGATTCCGTGGTTCAGGAATTCAGACAAGTCACAGTGGGAATGTTCTGTATCTGCTTTGTGACGTCTGAGGCCTCAGCTGGGGTGACTTGAAAGGCTGAACACTGAACTAACTGGGGGATAGCTGGGGATTCTCTCTTTCTCTCATATATTTTTACGTGAGGGGGCGATATGTGTCTCTGTGTGTATAGGTCCATGTGTGTGTATGACTAGATAGACTACGTATAGAAAGTCTATCTAGTCATATATATGAATGTATATATATGTGTGTGTGTGTGCGTGTGTGTACGTGTGTACACACACACACACACACACACACACACACACACACACACACACACACACACACACACACACACACACACACACACACATAACTACACAGACTATCCCTGGAAGCAGGGATACCCTTGGGAGCATGACCCTTTTGTTCACTGTTCTATATCCTGCGCTTACCACAGTACCTGATACAAAGAAGTGGCTTAATAAATATTTGTCAAATAAATGAATGAATTGTTCTTAAGTCTCCAGTACATATGGCAAAAGAAAGGAAGCAGTGATAACAAGGGAGAGTTAGGGTAACAGCCAGGCATGGTGCCTTACGCCTGTAATCCCAGCACTTTGGAAGGATGAGACCGGAGGATCGCTTGAGAGGTTCGAGACCAGCCGGGCAACATAGTGAAACCTTGTGTCTACAAAAAATAAAGATAAAAAAATAGCTGGGTGTGGTGGCATGCACTTGCGGTCCCAGATGGTAGTCCTCGGGAGGCTGAAGTGGAAGAATCGCCTGAGCCCAGGACACTGGGGCTGTGAGCTATGATTGTGCCACTGCACTCCTGCCTGGGAGACAGAGTGAGAACCTGACTCAAAAAAAAAAAAGTCAGGGTAAGGAAACTGCTCTCTCAAGGATCCTTCTTTTTGTTCTCTTCACATACATAAATACCATTTGAGTCATCTCCGAGCTGGGCGAAGAATTCCATGTGTTTTGCAGTTAATAAAATTTGAGGCGATCTGGGTTCCCAGATTCTTACCTATACTAGGAGAATATAAAATGCCTGCGTTAATTGATTCGGGCTTTTCTGATTAATAGGTTCTGGAAATAAATGGGAGACACAGAATACTCTGAGAATTTTAGACGATGAATCAGTTGGAAATGTCGTCTCCTGTCATTTTCACCTCTCCATACTTCAGCTGTTAGTGTAAGATCCTTCAGTTTCTGCCATCCTTCATCTGATCCTCAGAAATGGCACTTCCCGATATAGAATGGTACGGAATACTTTAGAAGAGAGGGAAATAGCCAGCTGATGAGTGTGTTTGCGCTCCCTCCCAATGACTCTGCGCAGTGTGGAATGCAGCTGGTAGCATGCACCCCCTCTGGAAACAAGCCTGGGCTCTGCTGAGAGGTTGTGGGAAGCCTGGTCCTGGCCCAGAGGAAGGACCTGGTTGGTGATGTCTGGCGTGGCAACATCAGGCCAGATAGGAATGAGGGGGAGAATGCTTTCATCAAGAAGTTGCTGGGCTGCTATTGCTCTTTGGAAAGCATGGTTTTCCCACCAGGAGCACACGTCTAAACTCTGAGGGCTACAGAACTAGATATATCTCACATTAAATCTCAGTCCTCTTGTCTGAGCCCCTTGCTGGGCAGGAGGGGAAACGGAGGCCCAGGGAAACAAGGTGACACAGGCGAATCGGCTGCCAAGCCAGACCTGGAAGTCAACCTTCGGACTCGACCGTTCATGTTCAGGGCTGCAGATGCGAACATCCCTTGTAAACTGTAAAGCTCCTCCCAAAGGAAGGTCATTTTTCATGCTGTTACATGGATGTATCCCTTGGCCACTTGGATGGGAAATGTAAATGGACTGTCAGAAGTACATTCGTGAATTTCTGCATTCTCCAGAACAGCCATTGCCACACCCTCCTCTCCCTGCACCCCTGTCCCCAGCATCCACAAACTGACCCACCCCTTCTCTGGACTCTGGCCCTTGCACTGTGGCACTGGATCCTGGTTTGGCCGGAAATAGGTAATACCCAAATATAGAAGAAGAGGATGCAGAGGAAGAAGTGGGCTGTGAACGGCTTGGGAAATGCTTTCGCCTTTCAGGAGAAATGGCTGTGCTCCCAAGAGGTGCAAGACGGGTCTCCCTCACTCTCGGCCTCACATCATCCTGGGCCCTAATCCCCAGATGTCTCGAGTCGAGGTCCATGGGGAGTCCTTGCTCTGAGCCTGCGGCAGCATCATCACTCCTGTCTGTTGTCAGGAGTGTCAGGCCTGCCGGCCTCTGTCAATTGTGTATGGGAGGAAATGAGCTCTCCCTCCCACTAGGCCATTTCCAGGCTTCTTGAGCCACTGAGAGCGCTGGGGGAGGAAGGAATGAAAATTTTATAAAAGGTCATAAAACATAATTTGTTCCTTTGAGTGAATGAGACTGTAGTTAAAAAAAGAGAGAAGTTACCATCAGCAGGCCAGGAGTTTTGCATTATTTAGCCCCAGCGATTTCATTACATCCATGAAGCAGAAGAACCAGAGCATTAAAATCACACTCTGCTCCTTGGGAAGGAAACAAAATCTTAGAGGCCCGAATACATCCAATGTAGGCTCACTGGATGAGGAAGCAGTGACTCTCTGTCTGGGCTGTGCTCACAGGGGTGTCGAGAATCTTTTGAATGGAAACAGACTGCAGCCTGCTCCAGCCTCTGCTCCTATCATTCACAAAAATCAAAAGAGGAAGGTGAGTGGTCCTGGGGGAGTCTCCTCTCTCTGTGGGAATCCTCCCTCGCCTCTCCCGTCCTCCTTTCCCAAAGCGGTTCCCTTTCTTTCTCACAGACTGGAAGGGGAATCTAGGACCAGAATAGAGAACAGCCTGTAAGCATCACCAGACACCATTGCTTCCATCTCTGCATCCACCCAGAACAGCACCTTGCAGGTAATATCTTGGAGATCTTGTCTTCCCAGGTATTTTGGGAACCTAGCTTATTCAACAGAGAGCTTTCTCTAATTGCTTTTTTTTTCTTTACAACTATAGGCTTTCCCAAATACCTGACCCTGGGAGAAAGCTGCTGAAAATCATTTTATTTTTGTTTTGATGCAAAGCAATTAAACCTCCTTTGCCTTAAGCTCTTATCACAAACCCTGTCTTGGGATTGACCGTTTTTAATGATAAAGTCTTTTAGTTTGTGTTCAGAACGAAGAGAACTTTTTTCCCCATGGATTCCACATATACCAAACTAAACAATATACATAAACTTTAAAGCTACAGTTTCTTTAACTGTGTCAAAGGCTCAAAATTAACCTCTTCAGGATCATATGCAAAGAACTTATACTTCATCCTAATGATGAAAAAAGGATGGGAAAATATTTTCTCCATTTTTCCAGAACATACTTCGAAAGTCATGGTTTTTTCTTTTTTTTCCCCATGGCTTTTGGTGATCCCTTCCCCTGGTACCTGCTTTTTGGGTAATATATGCAATTAAATGTGGCTTTCTGTGTCTTGTCCTGTTCTTGCCCCCTCCTACATACACACACACACACACACACACACACACACACACACACACTCATTCTCATGAACACAGCTATACAGAATTTTTTTTATTCCATCAGGGCCTTGAGGAAAATGGTGCAGTCGCAGCTGAAGGGGGATCCCTTTGAGTCTCTTGACATGCCTTCTTTTTGTTGTTGTTGAGTTGGAGTCTCACTCTGTCGCCCAGACTGGAGTGCAGTGGCCGCTCCCGGCCATGACAGCCTCGACCTGCTGGGCTCCGGTGATCCTTCTGCCTCAGCCTTCCAAGTATCTGGAACTACAGGCTCGTGCTGCTATGCCCGGCTAATTTTTGATTTATTGTAGAGATGAGGTCTCGCCTGCCCAGGAGGGTCTCGAACCCAGGGGCTCAGGCAATCCACTCACCTCAGCCTCCCAAAGGCGCGGGATTACAGGCTGAGCCACTGTGCTTAGTAACCAACAGTCTTTCCACATAAGCCACCGCATCTCTTTGTGTCTTCTTCATGGTTACTTAATCGTCCTTCTATTTCTCACTATGACTCATCAATTTGCATTTGTTGAGCACCTGGCATGGCATGGTAACTCACACCCATGGATCCAATACTTTGGAAGGCTGAGGTGGGAGGATCGCTGGAGACCAGGAGTTCAAGGGCAGCCTGGGCAACATAGCAAGACTCTGTTTCTGCAAATACATACATACATACATAATATTGATTGCCTGTTCTGTGAAGGATGTGATGCTAGACCAGGGGAAAAGATATAATGGCAGGGTTCTTGTCCTTAAGATGCTTGGAATCTGTAAGAAACTTAGGACTCTCTCTGACCTTCAACTTTGTCCAGGCGGAGTTTGCTATTTATCACCCATGGGGCGGTATAATTCTGCTGAGCAGGGAATTAAAAGACTTATATTTTAGTCGTTGTAGCCATAAAGCCATGAAAGCGATTTACTCATTTTAAACTTCTATTCTGGCATCAGCAAAATAATGCAGCTGAGTGAGATGATGTTCATTATCCCGTCTAGTGTTTGGTTTCTATGATCTCATTTTCTAAAATTATGCTCTACAGTACACAACTCTCTCAAAATGTAAGCCAGTGGGAAAAGGATTTCATGGTTAAATTCATTTGGAAAACACTGGATTAAATAACGTTAATGAATGTATCAGAGCCTTTCCTATTCTAATGTATATTGTGAACCTCTCTGAGACAAGGTATATGAGATTCCCAAACTCATAAGTAGGGTGTGTGTGTATGTGTACATAGCAAACCAGTTTTTAAAAATCAAACCAATTACTTTTTTCGGAGTTAGAAAGAGACGGGTTCTCTGACCAGGAATTGAACCTGGGTTGCAGCATTTTGGAATCCTAATAACTGGGCAGAGTTCTCCGTCTGTATAAATATCTATGAACTCATGCCAAACTAGGATTGTGTAGGGCCCAGTTTGGAAGACGGAAGAACCGAGGGCCTCCCACAAGGGAGGTGGCACCAACACTGGTGGCATTTGAAGCCAGCCTCGGGAACCCACTGGCTCTGTGAGCTAAAAGAATATTTAGCTTTTCTGTGCTTCTGTTTTCTCCTTTTTGAAAGGAGCCTAGAAAAAGCTTCCACCACATAGCTCTTAGCAAAGTACTTGGAATGCAGTAAGCATTCACAAAACGCTTATAATTAACGATTACTGTCTTTAGAAAGCATGTATTGAAAGGTTAATAGACAAAAGTTACTGGCAAAATTTTATCACAAAGACTTAGTCACTGTCCATGACACCATTGGAGACGTCAGGTGAGACACCAGAGTTAGACAACGGGCTGCTGCTACCTCAGTGGTACAGTTAGGTCAGAAAATGGACATGGAAGAGCAGAAATTCAGACCAGTTTAATAAACACAATGTAAAGATTTCTGTGGAATGCTATGGCAGGAGGAGAAGTAAGACACAATAAGAAAGAAAAAGTTGGCCAGTGTGGATCGAAGGGAGTTAAGTTATGTCAATTAATTGTTCGCGGTTAGTTACAAAAAAAGCTGGCCAAAGTAAGGCTTTTAAAATGGATCTTATAATCCATGTTTAATTCTTTTCTTACAGCCATAGAAAACAGAACATATAGAACACGAATGATCTCTGTGTTGTTTTCGTCTTCTGAGGGGAATTCAAGAAGGCATATTGGTTTGAAAAGACTAGGCTATGGTGTAGTCACAAGCAACCCATGCATCTTAGTAGGTTCTTGCAAAGCACGGTTTATGGCTCAGATTACATATCCATCACTGTATTCTTGGGTCTCTGCTCTGTGTTCCTCAGTGTGGGTCACAGGCCAAGGGAGTTGCCACCTTCTCAAGTACTAGAGATCATGAGAGCCGAGGAAAAGAGCTCTTGAAATTGAATGCTGAAGGCCAGAGAAGACATGGCCCAGCGTATCAGCTGAAACTCATCACGTGACTTCCACCCAACCAGATGAAGACCAAGAAGGACACGCTCCTACCGTGTACCCAGGAAGTGCACAACTAAAAATTTTTGGTAGACAGCAGCAATGACTGGCAGCAAAGAGTCCAGAAATGTGAAGGTTTTTCAGGGTTGATAGAGGCGACTGCTTCTGTCTGCCATTTGGATCACAACATGTTAATCTCCACAGGCAAAATATACTTACTCCCTAAGGCAGACAACCCAAAAGTCCTACCAAGTCCTGGTAACAAGCTGAAATTCTGGAATCTTTCATGGTGTATAGTAGTCTTTAAATTGGGCAGTGACAAATTCTAGTCTCTTCATCAGTTATGGATATATAAGTCTTCCTAATGATCAGACTTAGGCTCTAAAAGCACAAGTTGTCTGCTGGTAACTCATAAGATAACATACAATTATCCACTTGAAACAGGATAACTGCAATAAATAATCCATTCAGAAGAGAGAAAAATGGAGGACACACAGCTGTCACTGGTCCATAGCAATTCTGAAATCCTTCCAAACAGAATTAGGCTCTCATTTAGCTGCCTGGGAGGGGCTCTCAGCCCTCCATTCTCTGGTTCATGGCTTCTCCCTCTGGAGATTCTTTTTCTCATTGTCTTCCTTGGTTGTATTGCAGATGTACGTTGCAGACAAGATCCTCCTTGGGGACTGAGCAGCTTTCTTTGCCTGCTTCTTGTCCATTAAAATTTAGGGACCTAATGGTTATTTTAAGTATTGAACAGTCATGAATGGTTTAGTCCATGTCATGGTTTCTTTAGCAGTATGACTTCTTAACATCTTCTTCTTAGGCTTTTTCTGATGCATTCCGGGCAAATCTAAGTGCCAATAGCCAATAATCACACCTATGGTTTATTGTAGTTATCCTATTCTAAATGAACCATTGTAGGTTGTGCTGTGGGAGACGGGCAAATCATTTGTCTTTTTGGTTCTTTTTTTTTTCTACTGGAAAGTGAGAAATCAGGATTTACTGAGAGGACAGAAAAGCTCCCACAGTGGGAGGTGACCCGAAGGGCTTGCCCCTATCTTTTTGGTTCTTACATCTCAGAATTAAAGGGATCCATAGTTATAACCAATGTAGAGACTGTCTAACGTAAGTACTACACATGAGAGCTCCTAGAATTTCAGTTTGACACCAGGACTGGTTAGGACTTTGGGGTTGACTCCCTTTAGGAGTAAGTAAGTGTATTTTGCTGGTGGGAGCCATGATTCTTCTTAAGATGAAACTAACAGTGGTTAATTTGAGTTTATCAGCTTTTTAATATGGGAGTATAATAATAGTTCTAGTCTCTCTCTCTCATTTTTCTTTACCTGATTCGGTTTGTTCAATTTAAGTGACTTTCTAAAGCCATAACTTTAATTAGGCTTTTGCTTTAAAATACTTCTTTCATTCAGAGGTATTGGCAATGGACATGACTGCCCTATGCTTGATTATTTTTCCATGAAGTAAGCTGAAGAAATAATCAATCCTCCTTGTACAAAGGTCTTGTAAGTTTTGTGTGCTTCTTTTTGGGAATGAGAAGCAGTTGCTTCTGTCAACCCTGAAAATTTCTCTCATTCCTGGACTCTCTTCTACCAGTTCATCTCTGCTTGCTAACCGGCCAGTTCTTCTCTGAGCTCATCAACATCTTGCACTACATTGTCAGATGTAGCTAATTGTAGTTGCATCTACAACACGCTGTTTTCCAAACCCTTTCCTAGATATGAAAGCCTTGAGGCACACTACCTGTCTTACAAATTACCACAGGTGACAGTTTTCCAAATATTTTGTCACTTGTCAAATAGATTGTCTGCAACAGCCTCTAAGCCTCTAATAAAGTTTATTCACTGTCTGCAATCTGGTCCCTGAGCCAATGACACAAGTGCTAAGCTTTTAGTTGTATCAAGTTCTCACTTCTTGGTACTAATGTCTGAATTATTTTAGATAGACTCAATTCTGCTCTGGCAGCAAATCAGTCCCTGACTATCAGAAAACTAGAACAACAAAAGGTTGTTTCTCAATCATGTTACTATTGATTTGGCCGAGGGTCACGCTTCATGTCACCTACCCTGGAATGCATCCCACTCTGACCAAGCAGCTATTGTCTTGAGCGGCCCTGGTCATTGTGACTGGAGAGAAGAAAGCTCTGGGGGCTTTCTCATTGGGAATTAAATATTTTGGTCCAGAAGTAACACACACCAATTCATTAGACAGTGTCTTAGTCCATTTGGGTTGCTAAAAAAATATTTGAAGCTGGATAATTTATAAAGAAAAGAGGTGTATTTGGCTCACGGTTCTGTGGGCTATACAAGGAGCGTGGCGCCAGCTTCTGCTTCTGGTGAGGGCTTTAGGCTGCTTTCACTTGTGGTGGACAGGGAAGGGGAGCTGGTATATGCAGATCACATGGTGAGAGAGAAGCAGAAGATAAGAGGGGAGGGAGGTGGCGGCCTTTTTTGAACAATCCGTTCTTGTGGAAACTATACTAGAGTGATAATTCATTACCAAAAGGTCAGGATGGACCAAGCCATTCATGAGAGATCTGTCCTTGTGATCCAAGCACCTCCCACTAGGCCCCGCCTCCAACACTGGGGACCAAATTTCAACATGAGATTTGAAGGCTCAACTATCCAGAGGATAGCAGCCAGGGCTACTTGCCTGGGACCACCCAGCCACAAGTGGGCTAGAGAGTGTAGCTCCCTGAGTCCCTGAAATGTAGAGAGCTGGAAACATTTGGAAAACAGTACATAACGACTATCACCAAGGGGAACAGGATGAAGAAGCAGACTGCAAACCTGTGCTGCTACTAACAAGATCTCTTGGGATCGTCTCTGAAAGATAAGAAGTTCCTTTTAGACGACAAACACACATGCAAAACACACAGAACGAAAAGGAAAAAAATGGAATAATGGACAGTCATTTCCTCAGGCTATTAATTTGTGTGGCACAGACATCTAATGCTTTTCTGTTCCAAAGTACAGCTTCACTCAAGTGGAACCTGTTAGAGTTTTCTCTAGTGAATTTCCGGAGTACCATCATCCCCCCACCACTTTCTAATTGACAGCATCATTATCATTACAAATTTGACTGAGCAGCTATTGTAAAAAATTATAAAAAGGGCTTGTCTACAGGATACGCCTTTGCATTTGTCCTCCCTCCTGTTCACTTAATCCTGGTGCATACAAAGATCAGATTACTAGAAGGGCCTTTGGATCAAAGATTCCTGCTCTCAAGTGTCAGCGGGGCACATCAATTAGTTTATGGAACCGGTGGGTGCTACTGGTGGGAAATTAACCCTTAAAATTCAAAATATCTGATTTATCTTTAACGTAACTCTTAGATGATAAAATTGTGCGTGTGTGTGTGTGTGTGTGTGTGTGTGTATGCATGCAGAAAAAGAAAATAGCAAACATTGGCTGCAAAGCACAGAATTATTCACTCATATTTCTTCCTCTCTTCTTCAGCTCCCTTTTCTCATCTCCCCAGCAGAGAAAGTAAGAGGAGCTTCAGAGAAGAAGTAAAAATGATCCAGACCCCAAGGAAAGAGGTGAAGGAGGTAACAGAAAGAAGGGGGCTAGGCCACGGGGACACTATTTGGCTGGAGGAGCTTCCACATGGGGTACCCTGAAGAACTGAAGGATGAGGGCAGAGCCTGTACAGAGAAGAGACGGGAAGAGGGGTCTACAGAATCTGACTCATCACTCCCACTTTCCACTGGCTCTGAATGGTTTGGATTCCAGAGTGGAAGGCTCAAGGGGGAGGGGAGGTCAGTCTTCTTAGGGAGGGGGTGTGTGCTTGTGCACAGGTGTTCTCTCAGTAAGAAGTAGGGGAGCCGACCACTCATCACCCCATCCTCAGAGCAGGTTCATGCGGGTGACAGGGCAGTACAGAGACCCATTCCCAGAGATGACCCAGATAAATGAGGCCAAGTCCATGACCACATCTTCCCTTACCAGAGGAACACCTGAGGGATCCCACTACCAAGATGATGACAGGCACACACAGAAAATACACAGACAGACACACAGAATGAGAAGTAAAAATTGTAATAAAAAGAAGTAATAGAATAATTATTTATATACCTGGTATTTTAGGGTTTGGGGCAGAAGTCAGGATGTAAATGGTCATCAAATTATGTGTCACGTTGTCGGTGCTCATCTTGTGTGGCACATACATTCATCGTGCTTGGATGGTTCTTTCCTATGAATGTCCTCTTCTTCCCACCACATGCTTCTGATCTTATGTAGACCGTGTGCTCCATTGGAAGGCCATTGTGGGCCTATGAGAATGGAGCCTGTAGGCTTTGGTACCAGTTGTTGGTTTCCAAAACAACTCCTTTCCTTGGCTTCCCTTTGACCCCACTGACAACCCTCAGTCCCCTTCACTGGTTCCTCTTCCTCCTGCACTTGAACGGTAGATGGAAGACTGTTGTGAAGGACTGGTTGTTACTGTTTATTGCTCACATTCCATTTTTCTCAAAGACTTTAGTGCAATGAATTTAAATATATCTCAAAGTTTTAAATTCATAAATCATACATTTCTCATATTCCAGACCGGAATAAACAGTCACCTCCTTGATGTTTTTATTTGCATGTCTAATTTGCCTCTCCGATTTGATGTCCCCCAAATGAGACCTTGATTGATTCCAACTTGTTCAACCCCTCATCTTCCCTTTCCCAGTAAATGGCGACACCCACCTACCTATTTGCTAAAACGAAAACCCTGGTATTCAGTGCTTATTTCTCATATTATATTGATTACCTGCAGTTTCTATCTCCTAAATGTACCTCCCCTACCCCCCAGCCTCCCCTCTACTCTCTCTTTACTAATTCTTATTTTCACTGGACCAAGTCACCATCGTCTTTTCCCCAGACTACTGCAATTTTCTGGTTTTTCTGTTTCTTCTTCTGCCCCTTTGTAATTTATTCCCTTCACAGCCTCTCTGTAAGTGACATCACTTCTCTCTGCTGCCTGAGAATCATCAGTGACTTCATATCGACCATAAGACAAAACCGGAACAGCTTACAAGATCTTACCCCTGCTTACTCTCTTCCTTGCCCGTTCTCCTCCCAGCACATGGCCATCTTTATAATCCCTGCGTGTCCATGACCTTTCTAGTTCAGGAATTTCACACTTGTCGGCCCAGAAAGCTCTTCCCCTGCTCCTGGCGTGGTAGACCCCATTCCCATCTTTGGATCCTCAGTTGAAATATTTCCTCTCCAGAGGGAACCTTTTCATTCACCCTCGTCCAAACTGAATTTCCAGTTTTATTTGTGACATACTATCCCATTGATCCTCTTCAAAACATTCCCTACAATATATAAATATCTTTGTTTACTGTTAAAATGTTCTGTCTAGAATGTAATGCATTGAGTGCATGAAAATGTGAGCTTCGAAAGCAGATATCTGTCTAAATCACTGCTAAATCCTCAGCACCTGGTCCCATGTTGGACGCCCAGTAGTTTGTTGAACAAATGAATGACCCAGTGACCACCGCCAACATCTGAATCTAGATATAACAACAACAACAAAATCTGTGCTGACAGTGAATGCTGGGAAAATGACCATCTGCCCCTGGAAACTGCTTTGCAGTGTCTATGGATGGAGTTGTGCTTCTAGCTTTCCTTTACCTGGGAAGTGGCACTTAGGAAGGTGTGATTGTATTCGTGCTTAATATATACTTGGGAGGCATGATCTAGGCATGGGGTTTTTCTTAAGCTAAGAAATGAGTCTATTTCACAAAAGAACTAAAAAACAGCACTCTGATTCATGAATTTGCTCATGGCTTTTCCCTTCCAGGGGAGCCTCCCTGGGCACGGTGCACCCTCTCTTGGGGCACAGCCTCATGCCTAATGGGAAGGTAACCCCGAAACATTAGCTCCCCCTGTAGGGGCAGGTACCCAAGGGGGTACTCAAACAAAGGTTCTTGCCACTAGAGCAGACTGTGCACTCTTAGAGCAGAATGCAGGTTCCTCCCCATACTTCTCCAAGGTTTGTTTTGAAGAGTCACTGAATAAAAACGGCAATGATGAAAATAAACCTGCAAATGAGTAATTCATTGTAAACTTTGAAAACAGAACCGAAAAGGATCATGGGTAAGTTGATTTACAATTCAGAAAATAATTCCAGATCATTGGAGGATGGTAAAAGAGTATCTTCTATACTGTGTTTGTTGTTGATTTCCTTTTTCTTTCAAACAATTTTTTTTTTCACGGAGGAACTTTTGCGTGAAGTCTAAATTGCCTAATTACATAGCCGATGGATGAGTAAACCATCCGGTGTGTAACTCAGTATACTTGCTTTCTCTGAAACATGCAAGGTGAGAGAAGGGAGTGGAACTCAACCATACAAACACAGAGAGGAGGCAGAGACCATTGCCTGGAGACACAGTGAGGACTGAGCCTGGAGAGCGGGTGTGCAGTGAGTTCTAGTGCTGGCATCTTTCTTACTTGGTCAACACTTGACCTCTCCCCCACCCACCTTGGTTCTCCCTCCGCCAGCCCTCTGGGAGCAAATGCTGCTGAGAACGCCAGTGCTTTTAAAACGTTTTGTGCAATACAAGTAACTCTTCGATGCATCTTGTGGTCTGAGAGTACCTTTATGTGTCTTTCTCGCCATTATTCTAAATGAACCCTTACTAACGATCCAGTTAGCCCCATCAGCTGCACACAAACACCTTGTAGATGTCAGCCGATTCATTTTGGCTACAGCCAGCCAGAAGGGGGGAAACCGAGGCTAGAGACGCGAATGCCAGCCTTACTTGGAAGTGCCCATCCCAAAAGACCAGTTGAGCCCCTCCCCGCCAGACCCCGACCTGTGTGATCTGGTGAATAAAGGTAGACATGGACGCGCAACCATTCTTTCTCCTCTCGTCCTGGAGAGTTGAGGAAAGAGTCCACCGGTTCCTGGCGACAGACTTTTCCCTACTCCAATATCGCCAAACGGGCCTTCGTGGTCACAGACCCAGGGGGAAGGGACACCTTTCAGGCGAGGCACCGAGAATGTGGCTGGCGTGTACTAGGTACTCAGCAAATGCGGCTATTATTATTACTGCTACTATTTTCAAAGCAGCACTTGTCCTCCCCTTCCCATTCACTCTCTCCTCCCTCCCTTGTCTGCTTGATAAACACTCGTTCCTGATCCCCAGGTGCCCTGCCCTGGGCTGTGATGCCTCCGCGATGCCACCACCTTCCGGTTCTGTCCCCGGGGGCAGCGAGCTGCCTCCCTGCCCAGGATCCTCTGGAAAGCTTTCCACGGAAAGGCTTTGACACGCATCCCGCCCCTTTCTCTTCCGTCTTGGAGAGCCGCAGCCTCCCCCTCCCAGGTTGGCAAAGGGGGATTCTCTGAGAGGACGGCATCGGAGCAAAAATTAAATCGGAGGCTTTCGGGATGTCTCAGAAATACCTCTTTGTTTTTGAAGGGCTGGCAAGTGGGTCTTCGTACAAGCAGAGCGACACAACAGGGGCCCATGGTCTCCTGACACTGCGGCGACCCGGCGCCCCGCTCCGC
>NW_007256189.1:180216-225688 GCF_000164805.1 Carlito syrichta | reverse complement strand
TGGCGGCCTTCCGGGAGGACGAGGGCTGCCTGCCCGAGGGCGGCGAGGACGAGAAGCCGCTGCCCTCCCAGCCCTTCCAGCGCCAGGTGTGGCTGCTCTTCGAGTACCCGGAGAGCTCGGGGCCCGCCCGGGGCATCGCCATCGTGTCGGTGCTGGTCATCCTCATCTCCATCGTCATCTTCTGCCTGGAGACGCTGCCGCAGTTCCGCGCGGACGGCCGGGGGGCCGGCGACGGCGGCGGCGTGGGCCGCGTGTCCTCGGTCCCCCGGGGCAGTCAGGAGGAGGACGAGGAGGAGGACGAGGCCTACGCCTTCCACCCGGGCCTCGCGCCCGGGGCCGCGGGGCCGGCGGGCTCCTCTGCGCTGAGCGCGCTCGGCGGCTCCTTCTTCACGGACCCCTTCTTCCTGGTGGAGACCCTGTGCATCGTCTGGTTCACCTTCGAGCTGCTGGTGCGCTTCTCCGCCTGCCCCAGCAAGCCCGCCTTCTTCCGCAACATCATGAACGTCATCGACCTGGTGGCCATCTTCCCCTACTTCATCACGCTGGGCACCGAGCTGGTGCAGCAGCAGGAGCCGCCGGCGGCCGGCGGCGGCCAGAACGGGCAGCAGGCCATGTCGCTGGCCATCCTGCGCGTGATCCGCCTGGTGCGCGTCTTCCGCATCTTCAAGCTCTCGCGCCACTCCAAGGGGCTGCAGATCCTGGGCAAGACGCTGCAGGCCTCCATGCGCGAGCTCGGGCTGCTCATCTTCTTCCTCTTCATCGGCGTCATCCTCTTCTCCAGCGCCGTCTACTTCGCGGAGGCCGACGACGACGACTCTCTCTTCCCCAGCATCCCGGACGCCTTCTGGTGGGCGGTGGTCACCATGACCACGGTGGGCTACGGGGACATGTACCCCATGACCGTGGGGGGCAAGATCGTGGGCTCGCTGTGCGCCATCGCCGGGGTCCTCACCATCGCCCTGCCCGTGCCCGTCATCGTCTCCAACTTCAACTACTTCTACCACCGCGAGACCGACCAGGAGGAGCAGGGCCAGTACACGCACGTCACCTGCGGGCAGCCGGCCCCGGACCTGAAGGCCGCCGACAATGGGCTCGGCAAGCCCGACTTCCCCGAGGCCACGCGGGAGCGGCGGCCCAGCTACCTGCCGACGCCGCATCGCGCCTACGCGGAGAAAAGGATGCTCACGGAGGTGTGACCCGTGCAGCCGAGCCTGCAGGGGCAGGGGGCACGGAGCAGACAGGCTCTTCGCCTTCCTTGGCATTGTCACGCCTCTCGCCCCGGCTCCGCTGGACTTCTCGGCTCCCTTCCCGACACCCACTCCCTGGCGTCCCGGACCACATGCCTGGACTGCCAGCCTTGTTGCTTGATCCCTGCCGCGTTCAAGGCGAATCCATCTAAGTGACATTTCTGACGTTCCAATGGTGCCACCCAATCACACCCGTCTCCTGCCACGTGGATGAGATGTACGTTGATGTCTGACCTTCCCCCAAGACTCTGACTTTTCGCCTCCGGGACTTGTGCTGTTTCTAGGAACGGCAATGTCAACAGGTTGGAAACCAGCCGTCCCTGGGTCCTATCTGGCGCCTCGGTGTCCTTTGCTTTGGGGTATGCCCCTCTCTTAACTTCTGGCCACCTGGTGACTGACCGAAACAGGAGGAGAGAAACTGGACTCAGCTTGCTGTTTTGCTCCTGTAGTACTTGCTGTCATTCTGCAGAGGACTCTCGGTAGACCCACATTTGTGCTGCCTCCAAATAGGTTATTCATTCCTAACCTTGGATGGAATGAGAGAAAATACAAATAAACTCGACCACTGGGAGGATACGGGGATCAGTCTTGGACCAAAGGGGCCAATGGATTCTTCCAGGTATGTTCCAGCACAAGAGACCCTGGCTTTTGATCTACACTGAGTCCTCTCCACTCCGATTCCCTGACTTTCTCTAGCTTCCAGGAAGGTTCCTTCTCCGAGCCAAATACTCTTTTTGTGTAAGTGCCTTCCTGTGCAAAGGAACTGGAAAAAAGGAACCACAGAGCCAGGAGAAATGGCTGAACAGAGTCAAGCAACTGTCTTGACAACACATCTGAAGCTAGGTGCCGCTTAAGCAGATATTGTCATCTCGAAGGGGCAGAGGAATCTTGTTGCAGACAGCAGCTTTTTCTCCCTCGTTTTCCCCCAATCCTCTCTCGCCCGCCCTCTACCCTGCTTCCTGGGAATTTGACTTAGGATTGCAGTTGAAGGCTTTCCCAAGCCAACTCCAGCTGAAACTCCAAGACAAGTAAAAGCACACATTGGATGCCAGCACGAGTTTCTTCCCATTTTACGGGCAGGGAAATATGTGGTTTAGAATAAGGAACAAGCATCATTCCTCTGCCAACAGCCTCATCGTTAGAGGTTTTTTGCTGAGTCAAGCAAACACTCACCTGCCCTGCCCCTTGGAGCTGCATGTGACCTGCTCTCACTGGTAAGGTGACGGGGTGGCGTTCCCACCTGGGCTAAGCCGCTCTCTTCCCTTGCGAAACCACCGCCGTCCATCCACCTGTCCACCTCTCCTCTTTTCTCTCAGTGACACGGCCATTTGTTATTTGCCTTTGAGAAACTGAGCTCTTCTGAGTGCAGTTCTGAAGCTGAAAGCACTGTTAACGTGGTTTTGATTTTATATCTATGCTTTAAGACTCTTTGATGAGAATTTTTTGTGAACGAAATTATTTTCTCGAAGGGCAACTTACAAGGGGACAGACAGCCTTCTGAGGGTTTGCTTAAGAGGCAGTGTGGCTGCTGTGAGCACTAGATCTCTAGATTTGGCCACAGCTTTACAGGGTCACTTTGGCGCCATGGTTCCTCCTTGTGCCTCAGTTTCCCCACCCATTAAATGGGAACGCTAATGTCTTCCCCTCCCTACCTCATGGGGAATGTCAATGAACTCATCTGGGAAGCTGGAGATGATACTATGCAAATATGTGAGTTTTATGGGTTTGATTTCTGGTTCATGAGCCTGTCTCCCCAACCCCGTAGGCAAGGCCTTCCCCCTGAGTCCCTGCCTTGAATCTAAAGCCCAAGAATAGGCCATTACAGGCCATCAGCTCCCTCAACCCCTCCTTGGCCTTTTGGACTGAGCCTCAGCCTTCCTCCTCACCGTGTGGGAAGGAAGGTGCCCTGTAGATAGGCCCAGGGGGATCCTTCCCGGGCTGGAGGTCACCTTGACTGGGAACTTGGCTTCTCCACACCTGAAATACAGTAGAAGCTAGGTAGAGATGTTTGTGATTCAGAAACCTGCTCTGAGCCCAGAAAAGTGCTCGTTTTCCAGATCTCTTCAGTTATTCCGGGCTCCTTGAGGAAAGAAGAAAACAGCCCATTCCAGAGGCAAAAGGCATGCTCCCAGCGGGGGTAGCAGTCGGGACATGCATGCATGTTTCTTCATACATGTGTATGTGGCCATCCTCACTGTCATCCCTAAGAAGACATTTCCTTGTCACATCAGAGCATGCCTGAAAGTGAAGGGTTTGTGAGAGCCCGGCTCCCTGGGGACCCTGGTTGCCGTAGCAACCTACCAGACGGTTCTCTCTGTCTTCTGATGTGGGCATCCAGGGAGAACTGGGGACTTACATCTTCCCTGCTTTTCAACCGGGAATGCCTCCACATGCCAGTTTAGGGGCTGTTGGCACCAGGACAGGGACGTGGGACCTTCAGAAAACATAGAGGAAGCAGGTTCCCAAATTCCCTCCCCGCACCTTCCTTCCTGGTTTCCCCACCCAGTCATTGAAGCTGCTTCATCTTACTCCGGATTCTTCGGAAACTTGAGTGCTGAGCAACTATCCAGTTAAGCCAACGCCGATGTTAGGTTCTTCAAAATGACAAGGGGAGCCTGTGGAGAGGGCGGCTTATCCCTCGAGCGGCAGCCAGGTTGGGCCTCGCCAAGAGTAAGGATAGTCTTAGTATGATGGAGTTCTCATCTCCTCAGAGGTAGGCTCTTCCCAGCTCCGAGAAAGACAGAGCGAAATGCAACTCTTCCTCCCAGGGAACAGCCTAGGGCCTGGGAGGAATCTCATAGGTAGTTCATCTTGAGATGCCGAAAAAAAACCCCCGAGAGGCTGTGGTCCTACCTAGTTTCTGGGAAGGATCTTGTCAAGCGACCCTCTCTGACCCTGAACCTCTTTATGTGGATTTTGTGCTGAGCACCAAGAGAATATGTACAATGTGTTGCCTGGACAGCTGGGGTGGCGAGTCACAGCTGCCAGCAAAGGCGGGGTCCAGGCCATCCCTACACCTGACTCAAGCTGGCAAGACCTCCCAGAGGACTTCCTGGAACTGTCAGCCTCCAGCCTGTGCCGTGGGATATCCCTCCTGCCTCAGCGTCCCTAAGGAGCGAGGAGGGACAGCTGGCCGTGTTTGCAGCTGAGGTAGGTTCTGCTGCAGGGGGATCTCGTTCCTGGATCAGTCCTTCAAGGTCGTGGGGAGGAGGCGGGAGAGGATGCATCTGGGGAGTGCAAGGTTTCTCTCAGCCACCACTTGGCTTCTTTCTGTGTATTTTTCTTTGCTTCCATCCACCTCAGAGTTGTTCTCCTTTGCTTTCCCCCCATTGCTGCTGTCCGCCTTTGAAATCGTCTCTTTTTGTCCCTCTGGATTTTTCCCTTTCCTTCTTTTCCTTCTCTGGTTTTTTTCCTCCCGGCTCCCTTCACCCCCTTGTTGCTTAACCTCTTCTTCCTTCTTTGTGTATCTTGCCACCTGTCTTTCTCTCTCTCTCCTCCCTTTCCACGGATGGGAGCATCGATGTTGCTCACACATCGAACCTAGCATAGCCATGATGCAGGCTGTTTGCTAAGAAGGTGGCTTTGCAGCCAGAGGAGTCCCTTTTTCCTGGCGTCTCAGGACAACACCCTTTCCTACCATGCTCACCTCTGTCGGGGGAAGTCCTGAGCCTGCCAGGCAAGAAGATGAGACTGCTATGGGTTTAGGAAAAATGTCTCTTAGAGATTTCCTGCATCTGCAAGGATACACGAGAGAAGGTGAGGGGCGGGGGGATGAACCTGGTAAGTCTCAGGTAAATACTCTGAAGAGCCCTGGTCCCCCAGCCTAAGGAGGCTTGCAGAGAGGTCAAAGACAAAGGAACCCTAGAAATAGCACAGTAAGCCAAGAAAAGAGGACTGAGGAGGAAGAGAGAAGATTGGAGTTAGCCTGGGAAAAGCCTTAACTCAGGGGTGGCTTTGTAACCGCCTTTAATTCACTTGAAAGATTTCTTAGCATCTGGCCATCCTGCTTGTGCACTGAAGGCAGAACAACAGGACAGGACATAAATCCCAGTTGTGCAAGGTGTAGGGGACACTTGACAAGGGGGATTAGGATTCTTTAGCCAGTCCATAGGGGGAGTGTCTGGACTCTCCTCACTGGAGGTCTTTGAACATAGGGTAAGTGCCACCTGCATCAGGACAGCAGGAAGGCCCTAGGGGTCCCCCAGGGGCTGAAGACTGGCACCAGAGACCTGGGGGCGGAGGGAAGTGTTTTAAGGCAGCATTGTGGTGATAGTCACACAACTCTAAAATTCACCCCAAAGTGCTGAATTTTGGAAAAAAATGGCATGCATCAAATAACCTGGGGGTTTTACATCTGAGCTGGGAGGATGGTGTGGTTTTACAAATCTAGAAGTTTAGCATTTCTGAAGATGAGTCAGACTGAATATCTGGAATGGAATGACATTTTTTTTCTCCCACCACTTGGGGACACCTTAGAGCTTGCAGGCAGTTCCTTTCTATTCATGCACAATACAAGAACTGGTGTGTGTGTGTGTGTGTGTGTGTGTGTGTGTGTGTGTTTAGTTTTGGCATCAAACTGTTGTGGGATTTACACAGTGCTTTTGCTCTAAGGAGTGTTTTTGCTCAAGTCTTTTTTTTTTTTAAGTGCAGAACGTCATTAGCATGTGTGGAACTATGACGGTTATGTTGGATGTAACTCATTCTATAGGACTAGGTTAGGGCATGTGTCCAGGGGACTTATACTTTTCTGACAAAACAAAGAAACAAGTAACAAAATCCACCTCCTCCTCCCTAAGACGCCTTCCAAAACGCCACCTGATACCAGCACCTGTAAATTGAGAATTCCTTAAGAAATTGCACAGGGGCCAAGATTTCACTTTTCCTGGCCTCTCCCCATTCTCCTGACAGTAGCATTAACCCTTGACAGCCTTGTGATGAGGTCCCAGCGGTCTTTGGTGCCCTTGCATTGTGATGTCGGTCTTGGTTCTCCTTTGGTTCTCATTCACCTTGGCCTCCCTGGTTCCCTTCCTTCTTTCCCTTTGATGCTTTTCCTCAGATGCCCCTGCTGGTCCCTGGGACTTGTCACTCCACTTCACAGGCCGAACCCTTGCTTTCGGCCGCCTCTCTGTCCCAAGGTAGATCCCCTAGGAACGTTGTCCTCACAGAACAATCTGGCGGGAGTTGATGGGTTTTGACTGTGTGTTGCTGCCATGAGAAGTAAAGGGTGCTCTCATTCCACCTTGTCACGGCCACTTAGGGGAGGAAAAGAAATCTGTTTACAAAGCAGTTGAATTTCCTCTCTCCATCTCACTTCATACCAACTGCCTTGGGTTGCACAGGCAGCTCGTAGCAGAATAAGGTCTGGAGCTCAACTGATGGGGGAGAGGTTCCCAGACCCAGGCCACGGGGAAGGAAGACAGATGGGCTCTTAGTTCTCATCTTGCCAGGACTCTCCGTGAGCCGCTTTCCTGTTCTGGACTTGAGGTCCCTGTGGGGTTGGAGATTGCCATGTTTTTCATGTCCCTTTGCTTTGAACTTGAGGAAAGTAGCTCACCCTGCTTCTCTGTCCTCTTGGTACTCATCCCTTCGCCTTCCATGGAATCCCATCAGCAACCACTTTTGAGGGTTTATCCCAGCAGAAAAGTGACCCCTCATTCTCAGAATAAAAGAGGAAAAAAGACCTGCCTTGCAGGAAGTATTGTAAACACTGGTCTGACCTTGGCTACTCCTTGATCTGTTTGAGGCCTAGCCCTGCTGGGGTTTATGACAGTTAAAAAATACACACACAATTACATTTGGGAGGTTAAAGAGGAAGAATTGCTTGAGTCCAGGAATTTGAAGCCAGTCTGGGCAACATAGAGAGACCACATCTCTACAAAAAAGAAAAAAAACAAAACCAAAACTCCAACCTCATCATTGTTACTCTAAAAAGACTTTCTCCTTAGTCAGTTGTGAGTTCCAGCACCGATTTTTTTGCCTGCCCCTAGAAAACATTCTGGAAGCTTCAGCGGCCTCTGCTGCAGGCTGCAAGGAGCACAGACAAGCCCTGGCTCTCTGGTGAGAGCGAAGTGACATTTCAAAAGGAAATTGCAGCCACGCAGTCTGCTGGCGCTGCTATTTTTGACGTGCTTGCTGTTCTCTCAGGGCTTGACAACCGCTGTCTCCAGGAGACAGACAAACCTGCTCGTGGAAGCAGAGATGTTGCTTTGAAAAAGACCACGGGAAGACCGTCCTGCAGCTGGGAGGGGCGGGGAGGCCATGACCTTGGGAGCCTGGCACCTGGCTGGGGGGCGCAGATCTAAGGCTGCCGGATTCATCCCCACCCCTACTCTGCATCCTCCCAGTGGGTGTGGTCCTGATGGCATCATTCACGGACAGAGAGTTTTCAAATGTGTGCAGTGCTTTCAGGCGTCATGCCATATAACACAGTGGTCAAGAGCTCGGACACCGGAGTCGGATTGCTGGAGTTCAAATCCCTCTTCTGCTAGGTGACACTGGATGAGTTAAGAAACTGCTCTGGGACTCAGTTTCCGTCTCTGACAGATGGAGGATAGCGATAGTGCCAATCTCATAGGGCTGTTTTGAGGATTCAATGTGTGGATATATGTAAAGCGTTGGCTGTTATTATCACTATTATCCTCCCACAGCAAGGAAATGAGTAGGTAGGCTTGGCATCATTGTCCTCTTTGGCAGGTAAGAAAACTGAGGCTCAGTGGGATTGTGATGTGTTCAAAGGCACACAGCAACGGGTGGCCAATTTTTCCACGAGATGGAAAAGAAGGAAGCATAGTGAGGGTCTGATGGACATCGACCAAGAAGAGAGAATGAATCTGTGTGTCCTGAACGCGTGTCTTGGCTTCTGTTTACATGCCAGTTTATTTCTGATGGAACAACATCAGCTTTCCTAGGGGTCTCTGAAAGCATATGGGGATATGTGTGAGATAATAAACATATTGTATATGAATCATATATATGTGGGATGTCTTTCTGGAGAGCACTCACTTGCTGCGATGACTGTTTCTCTCCCTCTCTCACTGAACACCCTCAGGGCTGACACTCCACCAGAGCCTTTCCCACTTGTTCACATCCTCCTGCTTGGGACAAATGTGGGGTCTTGAAGCTAGCACGAGGGACAGAACCCATGAGCCAGACCCCAGCCCAGAGTTTTTCCACGCTGGCTCAGCGGCTTTCACATTTCCACTCACAGCAGCCACCCACTCTGTTCCCCAGCCACCTGCCTGTCCCGCCGTGTCTCCGTGCCCACTTTGTGGGTGTCCTTTAACCTCTCGGATCTTCCAGATTTTCTGCTCTCCTTTACGGTGGAGATGACAGGAGGGCCCAGAGCTGGCAGAAGCCGGCTCTCTTACCCATGTGGGCATCCGCTGGCCTGCCCTCTGATGAGACAGCAGCTGGGGTGGCTGTCATCGTGGGTGCTGGCTGAGCAGAGTGCTCTGTTCACCCTCAGCTCACTGCTGTAGCCACCACGGCTTTTCACAAGGGTCCCAGCCCAGGGCAAGGTGCTGAGATGGCCCTTGTGCTTCGAGATGCAGGGCTTCTCGGCTGGCTTGCCTGGGAGTTAGAGTGCTGGGTCTGAATCACTGTTGATTAACCGTACCTCATTTAACCTCTCCAAGCTTCAGTTCTGTCATCTGCAAAAGAAGGAAGCTAATGCTATTCGCCTCACACAGTTGTCATGAGGCTCCAAAGAGACTGCCGGTTAAAGGGCTTAGCAGGAAATACACTCAGCAAAGCACCGCTGAGACTCAGAAGCCCACCTGAGGGCGGGGCTGGAGCCACCTGCATGCCAGAGAAGGGTAGGGTCCCTACGTGCTTTGGTTCAGTTCTCTGAAACCAAATCGAAAAGAAATATGACATAAAAAATAGACTCTGGATAGCTATCTATTTTTACCAGAAGGCTCTTTGCCTAGAGGATTCACAGCAGAATTTCTTTAAATAATTGCACTTACAGTGTGATTTGATATACAGAGATGTAATTGGAATACATCTTGGAAGAATAGGATGGATTTACTGGTAATATTTTTTCATCAACGTTTGTTTCCAGCCAAACTAGAATGAGGATTCTTCCTTAATCCTTCCCTCAGGCCCCAGGGCATCGCAAAGGACAGTGCTAAGGGCTGCAGACGGACAGGACAGGACAGGACAGCTGGAGGGGAAGTGACTGCTTCTCTTTATGAAGGAGGAAACTGGTGGGGAGGAGTGAATTGATAAACCCAAGATCACACACGCAGCCAGGGCAGAGCTGAGTTTGAAACCCACATTTCCTGACTCCAACCCCAGCATATTTTTTCTTGACAAATGGAAACCCAATAATTATTTAAACATATATATTGCTAAAAAAAAAAAACCTTTATTCGGTTCCTACCCAACCAAACTCCCTAGCAGAGCCGTTCATAGGAAATGGAATTAGGTGCTTTTGAATTTCATCTTTCCTTACTCTGACTTCCCAGGGCACAGAAGCAGCAGCCCTGGCTAGGGCTTCTGGATAGGTAAGGAAGAACTAATGATTGTTACTTTAGTGTGGATCAAAATGGTTTTAGCACCGAGCACAGAGAGACTCATGTTCGGGCTCTGGCTTTGGAAGCCACGTCCTGGGCTTCGAATCTCACAGAATTAGAAGTTCTTTAACCTTTCAAGGGTTTATTCCTGTTAAATTTAGTGACTGGGCAGAAGGAAGCAGTCATAGATCGGAAATCTGGAAAGCAAGAAGTTATCTGAGGCTTCTATATTTTATAGAGGAAGGAAGGAATGCAGAAAGCTAACATCTTACCCAGGAGCACCCACTTCCAATGCCCTGGAAAGCAGAAACCAGCTTCTAGACTCTTCCCCGCCCTTTGTTTCTTGCCCTGCTAAAGAAAAAAAAATGACTGCCAGGTTCCAGATCTTTTTTAAAATAAATCACAGGACCAGGGTCAGGAAGAACGTCTCCAGAAGCTCTGATAGCCGAGCTGTAAATCACACGGGTGCTCCCCAGCTGCATGGAGGCAATTTGGCATTGCAAGAGAGAGAATAAAGGTCTGGTATGGTGGGGAAAACAGCTTGTGCTCTCTGTACAAGACAGCTTTCTGTGTTCAAGGGCAGGAGTGCCCTTGAACATGTATGCACACGTGGGAGCCCACGTATATCCTCACCCAATGGGACCCTCTACTCACCTTGAGATGTTGTGTGTGTGTGTGTGTGTGTGTGTGTGTGTGTGTGTGTGTGTGTGTGTGTTGTTTTTGCTTTTTTTCTGCATCTGCAACCTTCTGGTCCATGGTTTCACAGGCCTGCAGAAATCCCAAAGGACAATCACAGAGCTTCTAGCCTAAACCTGGGTAGATTACTCCTTTTAAGAGGTCCTCACTGATTAAGTTTGGCCTTGGGACCAAAGGTGACACAACACTAAGAAATATTGGGAGATTTCGCTCACAGATCTGAATAGCTGGTTTCCTTGGAAAGGCAAAAGGTCTGATCTTGTTGATCCTGCATGTCTGCTTCCCACCCCCACCTGCAGGAGCTGAGGCACAGCTGCCCCTTCGGAAGTGCGTGGGTTCTCTTTTGCCCGGTGTCCATCACCCCCTGGCACTCTCTGCCACCCAGGCTGGTCAGTTAGTTTTCATTGTTCTCAGAGCCTTGGTGTTTTTTGGTATCCGGGAAACACTTTTTTTTCCTGTAAGTTTCTACCAAAGGTTAGAAAATAAAGATGGAAAGGAATCTCAGGTTAGAAAAAATGACACCTGGCTTCTGTCACCCGGTGACCCCTGTGGACCTTGGTGCATGCGGCCCTGCTCCAGAGGCTTCCTCCATGAGCTGACCCAGAGTGGACTCTCTGGCTGAGAAGTGGCAGGTCAGATGGGGGTGGGCATATGTGTGTTTGCTAGAAGGAAGTGGAAGTCCCACAAGAGACAGGATCGCGGGGCTGCACGAACACGGGTCCTCAGAGTCATGGGAACATGCTGTGTTCTCTGTCCAATTAATCCAGAATTCCCACCTAAAAGGATGAAAATGAGATACCAGGCAAACTTTGGTGCTCAGAGACTTCCGGTCGGAGGATTGCCTCCTGCTTCCGTGACGACAGATCACGGGACACCACTCCATTCCCGCGGGCTAGGACTGAGAGGGGGTCGGAGCGGGGACTCATAAGTGGCATTCTGTGGCCTTTCCTGATCACGGTTGGCCGCCCAGCCATGGGCTGTGCATCTGTGCAGTTGTCTGAGTGACGTCATAAGGCCCATGGGCATCCCCAGATTCATTCTTGCCTCTGTTTCTGGGTTATTCCCAGTTGGTTCCAGCTCTCAGGTGGAATTTCCTCCTGTCTGTGAAGTTATTGGCCCAAAATTAAATGGCCATCGAGTTGGTGCCGTGTGCAACATTATTGCTCCGGGAGGGAGACCAGAAAGGCTTCCTTCTTTTCCCGCGTTACCTGTAATTTCATTAAATTCAAGAGGACAGTTGCAATAGCAATTGGAGCTAGGTTCTGATCCAAATCCTCAGGATTCTGAGAGAGGAGGCGATTTCTCCCCAGTCATCTCTCACTGGGGGACATCTTTCATTTCTGAAAACCTGAATCCAAAAGGTTTCTGTTATCCCTTCTTCCCCCTAATGTTTTCCCTTTCCAGAAGGTCAGACAATGCTAAATCAGGTTGAGAATAAAAGGAAATTTTTGAGGAGCTTTACATTTCAATGCCTGCAAGCCTCACTTTTTCTGATCGATGCATTTCTGAAACGTTGTTGTTGTTGTGTGTGTATAATAGAATCCTTTTGCCATCAGATGTGCTTTTTCATAAATGTGGGCCCTTTCACATTTAAAAAATTATACAACACAGTTAAACTTGGCAGAGAGCATGTAGTCCACAGAAAAATGAACTCGTTTATAGCATCCTTCACACAATCACAGTTTCCTTCTCTAGTGGAACGAAAAGGAATGCTGTGGCATTAAAACGATGAGGACTTCTGAACACATCTGAAGGGGGAAAAGCCTTTTTTTTCCATTGTAGGAACTAGGGGATATTTTTCAAAAAGTATGCTCAAAAATGGGAACTCCAAGAAACTCTGTTATGACCTCTTTCTCTTATTGTGCATAAACCCTTCAAGTGTTGCTTTTATAAGTGAGCAGCCTTGACTCTTCCACACCTGTAGCCGTGTCAGGTGAGGCAGGACAGAATAATTGATGACCAGCTCTAAGCCCCTTGGTCTCTCTGTGAACAGGGTGGGCGGCAGGTGATGTGTATTCACCCAGGTGGGATTCAACGCCAGCACTGCCACCCACTGGTACGTAACTGTGACCTGGAGAGAGTTAAGGCTGCCTCTGAGCCTTGGTTTTCTTCTCTGTGAAACTGGGCTGTAAAATAGAGGGTCCCTAGTGGTGGCTGGTGGACCAGTGGAATGAAGGGAGATGGTGCTAACCAGAGTCTTTTTTTTTTTTTTTTTGAGTTGGAGTCTCACTCTGTCGCCCAGACTGGAGTGCAGTGGCCGCTCCCGGTCACCGCAGAGTCTTACATGTAGTAAGCAATCAATTAAAGTTTGCTGTTTCTATGGTCTCTTTCTTTGCCCACTTTGACGGAGCACTGAGGCACAGACAAGGCTCCTGAATATTGTCCCACCTTTAGGAATAGTTAAAACCATTGAAACCTCTCATAAATCCGTCTTTTGGGAAATGCGTAAGTATCTCTCACTTTGCAGATTGGGACTTTCTGATCTAACAGTGACCATGATGCTGTGATTCAGTCATCAAGCACTGGGTTGTCATAGAAGTGACTTATGTAAAAGGACTTAATATCTTTTAGAGTGAAAACTGTTTTCTGGCTTTAAAAAAAAAAAGAGCAGACGAAAATATCCAGGGATTTTGATCAATTTCTTTAAAAACATAAGCAATGGAGTGATTTACTCATTAAGAATTCCTGGGATCGGTGAGTACTTCCAGCAAACTTAGGAATTAGCTGAGAGGTTGAGTGACTGAGTGTGGGAGGGACCACGCTTACTGCTGACCGGAGGGATGGCTGGAAGTGATGCAGGGGGGATGCCTCCTCCAGGGCTAAGTAGCCTCATAAAGATGTATGTGAGGTCACTGCTCTCCTTTGGAGTGAAATACAAATCAGTGGAAAACATGACTCAGTTTACAGAGAACGTATTTGCCTTATATATATGAATACATGTATGTAATTTCAGGAACGTATTCAACGAATTTACAAGTAAGCCAACTGAACTGAACTGAAGTAAGGAGTGAGCGAGAAAGAGAATTAAGCAAAATGACATTGAATAATTGAGCAGAAAGAGACTGCTAAAAGACATGGAATTCATTGCTCTGCTCTGCATGAGAAAGATTTCCAATTATTCCAGGCCTATTCTGAAAAATACCCCGAGAAAGCGACTCCATAACATAGACACCTTCAAGCTATTTGTGTCTGAGCTTCACAATCTTTGTTGTCAGGATTTCCTCAATCTCAGCGACACATCTCCTGCTGCACTTTAAATGTTCTTCCTCCTATTTTGTCTTCGACTAAAATGGATACTCAACTGACCACATGATCTAGAGTAACTCATGCCAGAGTTCTTTCAACGTGCTCCGTGGGACACTAGTCCTGTGCAACATTTCCATGGAGAAAGACCCTTCCAGGCACTATGTTTCAGAAATGCTGCCTCTTGGAGAGACATAATGTATACGAACATAAAAACAAAGGCTCTGAGAAGTCCTGCAGCAAATAAAAAATGCTAAAATTAATGAAGAGTCAAACTCAAGAAGTTATAAAACAGCAATGAGTCAATTTAATAGAAGTAGCAACATAAAATAAGTAAGAGTAAAAGTAATAAAATGAGAAAAAATAGAAAGAAACAACTTAAAAAGCTGGTTCTTTGGGAAAAATAACAAAGTAGGCCAGGTAGTGCCTACCTCCTGGGTTTATTTATTTTTTTGAGTTGGAGTCTCACTCGGTCGCCCAGACTGGAGTGCAGTGGCCGCTCCCGGCCACCGCAGCCTCGACCTGCTGGGCTCCGGCGATCCTTCCGCCTCAGCCTTCCAAGTAGCTGGAATTACAGGCGTGCGCTACCACGCCCGGCTGATTTTTTGATTTGTTGTAGAGATGAGATCTCGCTGCCCAGGTGGGTCTCGAACCTGCGGGCTCAGGCAATCCACTCACCTCAGCCTCCCAAAGGCACGGGATGACAGGCTGAGCCACCGAGCCTGGCTTCGCAGCAAAGCTTTGAAAGAGATGTAATCATTTTTGTCTTGTGTCAAGTATGACACGTCTCTTCTCTCTCTCCTTCCTTCCATTCATAAAATTATACAAACACGTGTGCACAGATACACGCACACACAGTCCTAACGCCCTTCACAGAGATCCGAGCTCCATCAGACACACACAGGGGAGGATGAAGAGGGACCGAAGAGCCGGTGGACGCCCATCAGGCAACCGTGCGACTGGGTGCCAGCACTACTTGCAATGTTCCATTCTGTGCTAGCGATGTTCCCGCGTAACAGTACCCTAGGGATTGTTCAGTTTAGCCCTTTCATCTCCTGGGGGCCATGCGAGCTTAGCAGATAAGAGCACAGCTCTGGAGCCAGACTGCCTAGGTAGCTAGGTAGACCTGTAGTCCTAGCTACTCAGAGGCTGAGGCAGGCTGATCCCTTGATCCAGGACTTCCAGGCTGCAAGGAGTTGTGATCACACCACTGCGGGTCTAAGTGACAGAACAAGACTGTTTCCAAAAAAAAAAAAAAATTCAGTGTTTTGGATTTCTTATCTGGTATTTTGAAAATTTTTCTTTGTTTAGGATATGTTACTCCTCCCTCCCTCCCTCTCCCCTTTCTCTTTCCTTTCCTTCTATTCCTCCTTTTTCCCTTTCCATTTTTCTTAGGTGAGATCTATCTTAGTTGTTAGACGATTCCAGATCCTTTTTTTAATTTCAGTGTTGCCAAATAGGCATTCCTTGGTTTGGGCTGTGTCAAGCACCTTGGCATCATGAGTGGAAAAAGGTTGGGCATGAAAAGACATATCTGCATGAAGGCTACAGGGGAAGCAGACCAGCAGGGATGCTGACCGGTTTCCCCCAGGTCTCAGTTGTCCCTCCTTCCCCTCGAGGAGGGAGACTGTTGGAAAAGGACAAAGGACAGGAAGGTTGGTGCAACTCTCTGGCATCCTTCGACAAAGCAGGAGCTGGCATTTTCCATCCTGAGAGAGAGACAGCCATGAGAGGCTCCAGGGGCGGTGTTGGATGGCAGTGGCTGGATCACCCCACGGTGCTGTGCAGTGGTTCTAGGATAGAAAGGGCCCTGGCGGAGGGTCCAGCTCTGCACACCTCCACCTGGTCCTGCTGCTTTTCGGCGATTTTTTCTCATCCTCACCCCGTTCAGTTTCCCTTCCTGCCGCGAGTCCAGCCTCATGAAGCAGCAGAGACCCTGGGCGGGGAGAGGAAGCCTGTGTGGGCTTGTAAGGTGCTGCTGACCTTGATCTAGTGGCTTGAAACAAGCATTTTACTTTCTGACTCTGAAAGTAATATCTGCTCCTTGTGGAAAATTACTCCAATTCAGAAAATTGTTATTAAGAAGACGAAAAATCTCATAACCCTACAACCAGAGACCCTCAGTGTTGGTATTTTGTGGTGGTTATTGTTTCTTCCCAGACTAACTCTGTCTCTGTATCTATATCTCTCTAGAGATCACACGGGATCTCAATTTAAAAACATCATATTGGCTGGGTTCAGTGGCTCAGCCTGTCACCCCAGCACTTTGGGTGGCCGAGGCGAGTGGATTGCCTGAGCTGGTGGGTTCGAGACCCACCTGGGCAACTTGGAAAGACCTCATCTCTACAATAAATAAAAAATGAGCCAGGCGTGGTAGCGCGCACCTGTAGTTCTGGCTACTTGGAAGGCTGAGGCGGAAGGATGGCCAGAGCCCAGCAGGTCGAGGCTGCAGTGGCTGGGAGCATACCACTGCATTCCAGTCTGGGAGGCAGAGTGAGACCCCAACTCAGAAAAAAGTAAAAAATTTAAAAAAAAGGAAGACATCGTATCACCTCTCTGGCAACGACTGCCTCATGCAGTGACAGCCTGGCCAACATGGAGATGCGCCATTATTTTGTTAGTCTTCCTGTTGTTGGACACTGAGGTGACTCCCAGCTTTGTGTTCTTGCAAGTGGTTGCTACAACGGACGTTGGCACTATTGATATTTGTTCACATTAATGAGACCTTCCTTGGTTCTACTCCTTCAAGACTCAGGAAGTGTGAACAAAGTAAGCACATTGTTTTTTAGGCCTCACCTTCCTCACTTTTAGAATTTTTAAATATTTTTTTGGGTCAAAGTCTCACTCTGTCACCCAGGCTGGAGTGCAGTGGCACGATCACAGCTCACTGAGGTCTCAACTCCTGGGCTCAGTCAGTCAATCTCCATCTCAGTCTCTCGGGTAGCCAGGGATGCACCACCACGCCCAGCTAATTTTCTGACTTTTTTCTTTGTACAAACAAGGTCTCACTCTGTTGCTCGAGCTGATCTCGACCTCTTGGGCTCAAGTGATTCCCCTGCCTCGGCCCCCCAAAGTGCTGGGACTGCAGGCCACCTTCCTCACCTTTACAAAACAACAAGAGAAGTGACAATAACTGTCACGAGCAAACATGTAGCCCACATCTTGCATGCCGGGCACATTTCTCAGGACTTCCATGTACCAACTCCTTGACCCTTCCCCATTGTCCTCCTGTCACCTCCATGTCACAGAAGTCACCTGCCAGACACACACAGCTAGCGAGTAGGGTGGTGGGATTTCAACCCAGGCAGTCTGGCTCCAGGGTCCAGCTCTTATCTGCTAAGCTAGCATCTCCCCTGGGGGGTGAAAGAGCTAAATGGAATAATCCCAGAGCACTGTTACTTGGGAACATGCTGATGTCTAATGGAACACTGCATGTAGTGTGTTGGCATGGGGCGGGGGACACACAGTTGCCTGATATGGATCTGCCAGCTCCTTTAATCCTCATCTCCCTTCTGTGTATGTTTGATGTGGTTGGGGGTCTGTGTGTGTGTTTGCATAATTTTATGAATGGGACAGAGTCAGCGGACAGAATGAGAAGCTGGGAAGCCTGAACCATCTATTCACACGACAGTAACGTGCTTGTCACCGGTGCTGTCAGTTCCCAACCACTCCTCGTGCTTTGCTTTCTGTCTTGAGGCTCCCGGGTTCTTGGGCAACATGTCATTTGGTTATTGGGCTGTCTCCCTGGTGGAGCCGGAGTGGGAGTGGATTTGGCTGTCTAGCGTAACCCCATTCCCAAAACTCATATCTGTACAGACTGTCTGGGGAGGACGCTTCCCGGTCCTGGGCTTGCCGGGTGGGATGACTGGTCTAGTCAGGGAGGCGGTGATGCACAGACTTCTCCCTGGAATAACACATGCACGCTGCTTTTATTGTTTGCCAAATTTTTTTTTTTTCGAGTTAGAGTCTCACTGTCACCCAGACTGGAGTGCAGTGGCCGCTCTCGGCCACCACAGCCTTGACCTGCTGGGCTCCGCCGATCCTTCCGCCTCACTCTTCCGAGTAGCCGGAATTACAGGCACGCGCTACCACGCCCGGCTGATTTTTTGATTTATTGTAGAGATGAGGTCTCGCCAAGTTGCTCAGGCGGTTCTCGAACCCGGGGGCTCAGGCAATCCACTCACCTCGGCCTCCCAAAGCGCTGGGATGACAGCCTGAGTCACCGAGCCTGGCTATTGTTTGCTAAATTGAGAGATTGCCAGGTCTCCTGGAAACTAGGATTCAGCAGATCCAGGAGAAACTTGAGAATCTACTTAAAAAATAATGTGTTCCACATGAGTAGCTTCTGGAAGTTTGGGGAAGTCTTAGGTAGTGGGTCTCAGCCTTCACAGGGTATGAGAACCACGGAAGACACTTAAAAAAAAAAGTACTACTTCCTACCTTTCTGCTGTCTACCTGTCCTGATCTGAATGATTGATCTAGAGTGGTTTCCAAGTGCAGCATTTTTAAAAAAACTTCCCTAGAGATTCTTGTGGGAGCCAGTGTTTGGTGCCCCCAGCCTAAGAAATTCTGGTGTTGACAGCATCACACCTTTCCATCAATGGCCCTTCACCCTTGACCATCCTCTTTCACCACTGAACGTCCCGACGATTCACTGAGGTCAGCCGGGCAGGCGTGATCATGACTGTCCTTGGCCCAGGGAGGTCGACTGCATTGCTTAGAGCCGCACAGCTTCTCCCTCCATCAGCAGCAGCTGTTCTCCACCCGGCCCGCGGCCAGTGCTGCCAAGCTTTTGGGAAAGGGCAGCCCCCCCCGGGAGGGGCTCCCTGCCCTTGTGGGTGCTTGGGAGGCGTTTTCTTCCCGTTCTCATCTGCCTTCCTTCAATTGCAGCTGCTTTTCCTTCTCAGCGCTTCCCCAGGGAAAAGGGCATTGCCTTTTCCTCCCCCCCAGTCCTTGTCCTGCTTAACAGTTAGGGAATGGCGCTGAGGGACAGAGGGCCCGGCCGTCTGGACAGTCCACAGCCCCACTGGCATCTGCGGACACCGATGCTGGCCCCAGCCCCCAAGCCCCAGTCCCAGCCCCAACCTTGCTGTCCCTCTGCAGAAAGCCCAGTGCCTGGCAGGAGGCTGGAGAGTCCCAGCCTAACTGCTGCATCCTCACACCCCGGCGCGATTTCCCACGTCTGTCCCCAAAGAGTTTCCCTCCCCCTGACGCCCACTTCCCTCCCACTCAACTCCCCAAGCAGCCTGAATGCCCACCTGAGTCCTTCCTGGGAGGCCTCTCCGTGGCTGGAGGCCGCCACAGTGGTGAGTCCCCCTCTGGACACCCGGCTAATGAGAGCTGATGGGCTGGGCCAGAAAAAGAGAGACATACCCAGGTCACTGCATCCTCTCTCGATCTCTCCCAATGCAAACCAAGAACTTGAGTTTCTCTCCAGCTTCCTTCTCCACTCTTCCTCTCCTTGTCCAAACCTTTTCCCTGGCATGGCTGTGTCCTGGACAGGCTCTCGGCGACTGCAGGCTCTCCGTGGCCGCATCCTGCAGCCTCAGTCCCCGGGCTCCTCGGGCTGGACGGGGAGGAGGCGGGGTTTGCCTCGCAGGCAATGCAGGCAGGGAAGAGTTCCAAGTGCGGATCCTCCCCGCTCCCCTTTGCCTACCTCTTCAGCAGCCTTGTCAGCCTCCTGCAGACGCCTGCGGCAGACTGCCTTTCTCCCTTTCTCCCTCGGGGCCTGCCCACTCTGGGCCGCTGGCTGACTTGGCGGGTTGGTGTGGGGGCTCCGTCTGTGTCCTCAGGGATGTGACTCCCGGCACTGAGTCTCAGGAAAGGCGAGCTCTCTGCGAGCGAGGCCGGACCCCCTGTGTTTCATCCTCTTACACAACAACACTGTGTGGCTTTCCTGCCAGGCGAGAGGATTTGAAAGGAGGGCAGAGGAGGGTAGGACAGACTAGCCTCTCTTCCCAAAGCAAAGGAAGCTGTTGGTGCAGACACAATGCAGTCCCTGTGGTTGCAGGTGGCCCAGAACGGCTGGCTTGGGGGGTCTTAACCATTCTGACTGGAGGTTGTCAGGCAGCAGTCAGGGGGTCCAAGAATCCTTCATGGGAACCCTCTTTTTTTTTTGAGTCAGAGTCTCACTCTATTGCCCAGGCTGGAGTGCAGTGGCATGCTCACAGCCACCCCAACGTCCACCTGCTGGGCTCAGACAATCCTTCTGCCTCAGTCTTCCAAGCAGCCGGAACTACAGGTGCGTGCTACCACACCTGGCTATTTTTTTTTTAACTTATTGTAGAGATGAGGTCTCACCAAGTTGCCCAGGCTGTTCTCGAGCCCATGGGCTCAGGTAATCTTCTCACCTTGGCCTCACAAAGTGCTGGGATGACAGGCTTGAGCCACCGTGCCCGGCCATGGGAACACTCTTAACTGCCCCACCACCCACGAGGCTGGTCCTCCAGCAGCCAAGCTGGTGCTGTCTGACCCTGTCCCCCAACCATGGATTGGACAGGGGTGAGCCTGAGCCTCTTTCTCAGAAACTGTTGGTGGGGACAAAAGGTTCTGATTCAGTCGGGTTGATCTCTCTGTGGAAGAGATGGAAAATCTCCTAGCCACAGCAGTCAGAAGGGGCCTGATCATCGTCCAGCTCCACTTTCTCTTTTTATGTGTGCAGAAAAGAATTGAGGTCCCAAGAGACGATTCAGTTGGCCCCAGGCCACATAGCTACGTTTTTGTGGGGTTTTTTTGAGTTGGAGTCTCACTCAGTTGCCCAGGTTGGAGTGCAGTGGCACACTCACGACCACCCCTGCATCAAGTTGCTGGGCTCCCGTGATCCTTCCACCCCAGCCTCCCAAGTAGCCGGAACTACGGGTGTGCACTACCACACCCGGCAAATTTTTTTTATTTATTGTAGAGACGAGGTCTCGCCAAGTTGCCCGGGCTGGTCCCAAACCCTTGGGCTCAGGCAATCCACTCACCTCGACCTCCCAAAGTCCTGGGATGACAGGCTGAGCCACTGAGCCCAGCCTCACATGGCTACTTTGTAACCCAGCTGGATCTCACAGTCCAAAGTGTTCCTTCGCTTACTCCTTTGGCTGAGATAGACACCTCTGCATATAGTCTCCTATGAAAGCTGGCGTTCAACTCAGACTCAGACTTTGAAGAACAGATAGTAGGGATGTCCTCTAAGGGCACAGAAGAGAAAGCACAGGTTTCTGCGTCCGACTGACTTAGGCGCGAATCCTGGCTCTCCTACTCGCTAGTGTTGAGGTCTCGGACATAGTTCTCACAATCTGGGGCCTTGCGTTCCTCAACTGTAAAATGAGAACCCTTATACCCATCTGTCCCATGAAAGCCTGTGTGTGCAAAGCAACCCCCCAATGCAGAAGGAGCTAAGAAACCAAAGAAGGGGGCTGACAAATCCAGTTGGTCAATTTGGGGTGATTGATCAACTGATTGATTCTGAGTCGGGATCTTACTGGAGTGCCGTGGTACAATCCCAGCTCTTTGCCGCCCAGAGTTCCTGGCCTCAGGTGATCCTTCCGCCTCAGCCTCCCAACTCGCCGGGACTCCAGGTACACACCACCATGCCTGCCTGATCTTTAGAGTGTTTGTAGAGAAGAGGTCTTACTATGTTTCCCAGACTGGTCTTGATCTCTCGGGCTCAAGCAATCCTTCTGGCTTGGCCTGCTAAAGTGCCAGGATTATAGATGTGAGTCGCCGCACCCTGCTGACTCTGGGTGATTTATTGAGGGAACTTACACACAGAGGCATGGTCGTGGGTGGCTGCAAGACAGATAGATCTTTGCATGGTTACTCCCCAGACCACAAAAGGAAAGGGAGTGCGTACTCCAGCAAGAAGATGAAAGACAACCTTCCAGAACAAGCAGGAAACTGTATATGTCATGGCCTATGATTTGTGTGATACCATCAAGGTGCTTCATTCTTACACCAGGGACAAGAAATAAAGTAGAAGCCAGGAGGCATTCGCAGATCAGGGTTAATCAGAAGTCAGCATGATGGACTGGCCTCCAGGATGGAATCACTTTTGTCTCCATATCATCTCACAGAAACATGATGAGGATGTTCCGATGAGGACAAGCTATGCCTAGCACATAGTAATCGCTCAATAAAGTAAACAATAGCTTCCTCCTTCCTCGTGTTCTAATTTTGAGTCTGGTGTGGCTGTGGAATTATTTAGTGCACTCGCATGTGTGTTTGAGACCAGAGCCCAGGGGCCTGTCTTGTGCCTCTTTTCAGATTGTGGGGGATGCCCCTGCACAGCGTCCAGGTGTCATCCAGTTAGCTCATGGCCACGCTTTATGGGCTTGCAGCAACTCAGGCATAGAGGAGATGTGGCAGACCCCAGCGGTTTGAAGGAAACAGGTTCTTCTCTAGCCCTTTTCTTCTAGCCCTGTGAAGTCCATTCGGCTGTTTAAATCCAGCATTTATTAGAGACCTGCTCTGCAGTCCCACCCCAGTGGCAGTGAGCCCACTGGGTAGGATGAAGCCAGGCGTTCAGGGATGCACGGGCCGAAAGAGATTCTGCAGGCCTGGCCATTTCTGAGGTCACGGGCCATTGGCCTGAGGGACCCCGAGACAGCATGATTTTTGGGTACTCTTTTCAGGGTGGCCGCAGAGGACACTGTCTGACACCTCCACGTCTCCGCCTTGTGATGGAGAGTGAACGTTTGCTGAGCCTGCACTGAGAAACTGCCCTGTCCTTGCTGTGTCCTTCACGCCCTAAATCACCGCATCTGAGTTCAATTCCTGTTCACTCGTTTATTTCCGGAACAAATTTTTATGAGTTTTTCATCTTTCTGGGTCCAGATAGGGTCCTGCCTCTCTCCACCTCCCCTCGGTGCCCAGCTCTTGAAATCCTAAATCTCTTTTCTTTTTTTTTTGAGTTGGAATCTCACTCAGTCATCCAGTCTGGAGTGCAGTGGCATGCATGCTCATGACCACCCCAGTATCGATCCGCTGGGCTCCGGCCATCCTTCCGCCTCAGCCTTCCAAGTAGCCAGCACTACAGGCATTTGCTGCCACGCCCAGCTAATTTTTGATTTTTTTTTTTTTTTTTGGTAGAGACGAGGTCTCACGAAGTTGCCTGGGCTGTCTCGAATCCGCAGGCTCAGGCAACCCACTCACCTTGGCCTCCCAAAGTGCTGAGATGACAGGCTGAGACATCGAGCCCGGTCCCTAAATCTCTTTCCAAGACCACCTGACTCATAGTCAATGTCCTTCATGAAGTCTTTATGTGGATTGTGTCGCTCCTTTTAAACACAGCAGAGATTACCTTGTACTGCTGTGTACGTTTTCAGACTCCAATAATCCTTTCTACGGATGCACCAACCCTTCACCTCAAAGGGTCAAAGTCCTCGTTGAGAATACAGACCATCACGCAAAGTGAACTGTCACAGAAACAAAGAACTGAGCACCACATATCCTCACTCAAAGTGGGTCCTGACACTGGTCCCACGAGCACGAGGGTGGGCATGGCAGACCTTGGACACTGTTAGCAGGGGGAAGAGGGGAGGAGGAAGGGGAGCATGAGACAACACACTGGGTGCCAGTTCGCTAGCTGGGGAAAGAGGACCAGCTAGAAGCCCAAACTTCATCTGCATGCAGTTTACCTGTGTAGCAAATCCTCACGTGCACTCCACAACTCAAATACGATGCAGTACGATACATGTCTTAAGTCCAATTGGACTGCCAGTTCCTTGAAGGCAAGAGCCCTGTCTCATCTTTTTTATTTCTCAGCAGCACTATATCAAGGAACTGTATCTAACAGTGACGTGAAAAAAAATCAGGAGAAAAAGAGAACATTTTTATCTCCTTTAACATGCAGTCTTGAGGAAGGACAGCTCCAGGATTGGTGATGTATCAATCAGCTATTGCTGTGTCCCTAACCAATTCAAGGACGAAGGGTTTGAAACAAGCACCCTTGTCTTTTAGCTCCCAACGGAGCAGGTCGGTAGATACACAAATAGACTGGGTAAGGTGAGGAAGAACAATGAATTCCTCCCAGGAACTAGAGGGGGCCAGGGAAGGCTTCCCAGAGAAGTTAACACATCAGCCGGACCTTGGAAGATGACTCAAACTTTTCATTGCTGAAAAGAAATTCTTAACAAAAGCAACAGCTTGAACTAAGGCATAGAGCCCCAGGATGGGGTGGAGTGTTTGGGGAACTAGGGGCTCAGGGTTCATGGAGTGGGAGAAAGGGTACAAGGGAGGCTGGGGAAATGGTTGGACTCAGATGGTAACGAATGAAGCTTCTAGAAGGGGGGCTATTCTGAAGGCTGTGGGAGCAAGCAAGGGTTTTAAATCAGAACGATGTGCTCAGGCCACATTCTGAATGATGCATCTGCCTGGAGTGAGACAGGAGTGGGAGAGAGACTAGCAGGAGGGGGCCTGGTGGCAGCAGTGTGTGGCACAGCCAGTGGCAGGGATAGGTGGTAGAGGCATTCCACCCAGGAGAAATCGGTTTTCGCCGACGTTGTTTATGATAGCTGACTGTGATATTGTGGGATATGTATTCGGTCTTTGTCCCATATGGTGGCATACAACTCCTAAAATTCTTGGAGTTGGCTGGGCTTGGTGGGTCAGCCTGTAATCCCAGCACTTTGGGAGGCTGAGGTGAATGGATTGCCTGAGTCTGTGGGTTTGAGACCAGCTGGGGCAACTTGGTGAGACCGCGTCTCTACAATAAATCAAAAATTAGCCGAGTGTGGTAGCTCATGCCTGTAGTTCCGGCTACTTGGAAGGCTGAGGTGGAAGGATCTCCAGAGCCTGGGAGGTCGATGCTGTGGTGGCCGTGAGCGTACCACTGCACTCCAGCCTGGGTGACAGGGTGAGACTCCAACTCAATAAATAAATAAATAAATAAATAAAAGTCCTTGGAGTCCTCAAAGTGGTGTCTTTTTGTATCCTAATGAGCTGACTGGTGGCTGGCAGTCCTTGGGTTGCTTCAGGATGGGACTGATGGTCTTGGAAAGACCAACGCAGGGTTGGGACTTTTAACCTAACCCCCTGACCTCCAGGGAGAAGAGAAGGGTTAAAAGTTAAGCTGATCACCAATGGCTGGTGGTTTAATCAATCAAACCTATGTAATGAAGCCTCCCAAAAAACCCAAACAAGAATTGGGTTCAGGGAGCTTCCAGATAAATGAACACATAGGGATTCCTGGCAGGTGGTGCTCATGGAGGGCACGAAACCTCTGCATCTCTCCCCGCTCCTTGCCCTACACATCTCTTCATCTATATCCTTTGTAGCATCCTTTAGAATAGACCAGTAAAGGTAAGTCAGTTTCCCTGAGTTCTGTGAGCTGTTCCAGCAAATTAATCAAACCCAAGGAGGGAGATGTGTGAGCCCAGATGTATCAACCCCAGGGGGTCAGAAGCACAGCTGAAATAACCCGGGGCTTGGGATGGGCATTGGAAGTAGGGAGCCGTCTTGTGGGACTGAGCCCCTGCCCTGTGGGATCTGACTCTGTCTCCAGCTGGATGGTGTCAGAATTGAACTGACTTGAAGGCTACTCAGCTGGCGTCCGTGGCAGAATGGGTTGCTTGCTTGTTGGTGGGGAGAATCCCTCACACGTTTGGACTCAGAATCCTTCTGTGCTGATTGTTGTGGCATGAGAGCAGAGGAAAAGAAGTTTGTGTTTCTTCCCCTCACTGACAGATATGGAAATACAAAGCAGCCTGACTTCTGGCCAGTTTAAAAATTGTTTTTGAATCCTGTATGGACAATGAACCCCTCTAATGCCTGTGTGGGAACAGACCGCTCTCCACACACTCCCCTTGGTACCCTACCTGTGGGAGGCTCTTACAGGGGACCACGTAGAGGAGGCTATGGTCACTTCCTGTGCCTCTGCTGGGAGCTCGTGGATGGCCAGCCTGAGTGTGGGCTCTACCATTCAGAGGCGGATTTGAAAAGAGCCTTTGTCGCCAAGTTCTCCACCCCAAGAGAGTAGAAAATAGACATGCACACTCAGAGACTCAGAGGGCGTGAGGCCAGACAGGGGGATGGAGTGGCCATCGTCATTTTATCAGGGTCATAGGGTATCACACGTTCCATATTCCCTCTCCCTTGCCACGGCCAAGGCCACGCTGGCGTCACCTTGACCCTCTCCAGAAGGCTGAGAAGCCCTTCCTTAGAGGAGGTGGTAAGGAACAGTGTCTCCTTTGTTCCTGGCGTGTCCTCCATGAAATATTCAAGGCTGCCTGGAAATCGAGTCAAGGGAAGATGCTTGACAAATAGGTTTATTCACAAACAGACTGGAGGCTTTTCTGCCGCCTGGTCCCTCCCGGCTTGTCTAGGCAGCTCTGTACCCAGGCAGGGGAGACCAAGAGACAGTGGCATGGCGCCTTCCTCACGCTGGAAGGCGCCAGTGAGTCGATTGGGTGATGCTGTTCAGAGAGCAGAAACAGGACAGCCACTTTCCTTGACCTTGGACGCTTTTCAAGTGCAGCTTCAATGATGTGGAATTTGATGGTCCGGGTTGCTCTATTGTCTCTGAAGTTTGCATCTGTTTGCTCTTCACCTGACGCCTGACTTTGAGCAGAATACATGACCTGTCTGTTGTAACTCATTTTTTTGAAGAGAACGTAGGGTCATTGAGAAAAATAAGAAACAAAAGTATTGTACATAGAATGTCATGTCGTGGGTAAATGTGTCCTCTGGAAGACTGTACCCACGCTGGATAGGGTTACCAGATCAAATATAAGATGCCCAGTTAAACTTGAATTTCAGATTAATCTTGAATAATTTTTCAGTGTGAGAATGTCCTGAGTATTGCCAAGTCGTCTGAAATGCAGATGTAATCGGGGATCTTGTATTTTCATTTGCTGAATCTGGCAATACCAAGACTGGGTATATATCTCAGTTCACAAACACAACAGTGTTTCTGCAGCCTCCAGGCTGGGAGCCTCATGCTTCAGATCCAGTGAGCTCAGTGCATTCAATGGCCATTCCCTCCAAAGTCTGGGCATCTCCCAGAATGCCCCAATACAGTGGTGTGAGTTATTTCTCTTTCCCTACCTTTTACCTCTGATCCCCCTTTTTTTCTGGTCATAGCAGGGGACTTTCTGCTTCTCATATTATATTAGTCTACTCAGGCTACTGTAACTACCTCTCGCTGACTGAATGGCTTCAACCACAGAAGTTTATTTTTTAACAGTTCTGGAAGCTAGAAAGTCCACAACCAAGGTGCCGGAAAATTGGTTTCTTGTGAGGGCTGTCTTCCTGGCTTGCATGTGGCTACCTTCTTGCTGTGCTCACTCCTGGCCTTTTTTCTCTGAGCACACAGAGACAAGCACTCCAGTGTCTCTTCCTCTTTTATGAGAACATCAATCCCATAGGACCGGGCCCCCACCCCTAGGACCTCATGTACCCTTTAATACTTCCTTAGTGGTCCCATCTTCAAATGCAGATGAGACCTGGGGATTAGGGCTCGAGTATACAAATTTTGGGGAAACACAAACATTCAGTCCATAGCATATCTTTTTAAAGGAGTTCTTCTCTTCTTGTTGTTTTCAAGGGGCTCTCAAAGAGCTTAGGTTTAAAAAAGAAAAGCATATAAAATCTGCTTACAAATAAATTAATAAAATTTGTAAGTCAAACTCAAAGCTTTGAGGAAGAACTCAATCGAAGGATTTTTAATTTTAATAAATTGAATACCATTGACCCTGTAGCAACGTGGGTTTGAACTGTTTGGGTCCACTCATCCATGGATTTTCCTTCACTTTTGTTTCACCTGGGACAGCAAGACCAACCCTTCCTTTTTTCTTCTCCTGCTTAGCTGACTCAGCGTGAAGATGGTGAGGATGAAGCCATGTATGGTGATTCACTTCCAATCAATGAATAAATATATTTTCTCTTCCTTATGATTTTCTTGATGCCATTTTTTTTTTTGAATTGGAGTCTCATTCTGTAACCCAGGCTGGTGTGCAGTGGCATGCTCACGGCCACTGGCCTTGACTTGCTGGGCTCAGACGATCCTTCTGCCTCAGTTTTCCAAGTAGTTACCACACCCAGCTAAGTTTTTGATTTATGTAGAGTTGAGGTCTCGTCAAGTTGCCCAGGCTGGTCTCAAACCCCTGGGCTCAGGCAGTCCTCTTGCCTCGGCCTCCCCAAGTGCTGGGATTGTAGGCTTGAGCCTACTTTCTTAGAAGAATACAGTATATAATACATGTAATATGCAAAATGTGTTAATTACCTTTTTCAGTAAGGTTTCTGGTCAATAGTAGGCTATTAGTAGGTAAGTTTGGGGGGGATTAAAAAGTTATACCCAGATTTTGGGGGGTTACCCTTCCCCCTGCATTTTTCAAGGGTCAACTGTATTTGTTTGTCAAAGCAATGTGTCTTCTAAATAATCATTCAGCACACAAAAGCCACTTTGTGAAAACATAAAAAGTACAACTGACATATATACATATATGTATAGAAAAAAGACTGGAAGTATATTAATGGTCATAGCTACCAGTTACTGAACATTGTGTCTTCAGCTGACATTATCTTAAACCCTCACACTGTGGAATAGCTTCAATTATTCCATTTATCAGATAAGACCTAAGACCAGGTTTATATGACTCCAAAGACAAACTGTTGGTTTTTTTTTTTTCTGGATAGAAGGGACATGCATTTTTTAAATAGTTTTCTGAAGTGCAGGATTTTTTTTTTTTACAATGAGTGTGTATTTTTTAGGGTCAGAAAAATTTCTATCTTAAAACATTGATGGTTATGGAAATTAAGAGATAGAGAGAAGAAATCTCCAGCTCTGTAAGAAAGTGTTTCTGTCATCCCTGAATAGTCTAGTTGGAGGAAGGAACTGTTCATCTGAGGGACATAAAATGGTGTCTTATAACTTGCATTTCACTGATGACTATGATATCCGTGGGATCTTTCAGACAGTGGTGAGCACAGCCCTTGAGAGCATCCTGGCAATTTTCCGGTGGGGTCCAAAATGGAAACTGTAGTCCTGACCTGTTGCTTGCCACCTCCTTGGGAAACCACGTGGCTTTGGTGACATACTTGAGAGGAGTAGAAAATTTTACCAAGTTCAAGTTTTCAAGGGATGACACATTCCACATCCACCACAGAAACGGCAAAATAGCTGGGAAACAGCTGTTGAGCTCAACTCCTAAAACAGTGTCAGAGTAGCAAGTGGTACACACTGCGCCCACCAAGGGAGGGTGGTTCAGGTTCTGGTCTCGAATTTTCCTGCTGATATGGAGTAGCCCAATTTCTGGAGAGTAGAATCCACTTAAAGATGTAGTCCTGTCTGAGTGTGGTGGCTCACACTTGCAACCCCAGCACTTTGGGAGGCTGAGGTGAGAGGATTGCTTGAGCTCATGAGTTCGAGACCAGCCTGGGCAACATAGGAGAAACCTGTCTCAAAGAAGGAAGAGGAGGAGAAGGAGAAGAAGAAGAAGAAGAAAATTAGCTGAGCATGGTGGCACATGCCTGTAGTCCCAGCTACTTGGGAGATTGAGGCAAAAGTATTGCCTAAGCCCAGGAGTTCAAGAGTGCAGTGAGCCGTGACTGTGCCACTGTACTCTAGCCTGGGTGACAGAAGGAGACTCCCAACTCAAAAAAAAATTATGTGGACTCCAAAAATTATTGCCAGAGATTGATTAGGGGTACAGGGTGGGGTGCTTTCAAAATACACCCCAGGGATTCTCAACCATTCAATTGTATTATATTGCAAACATCAAAAATGCTGGACTCCCCGTGACTATTACAGCTTGTGTCGAAAGGGGAATTAATTTTTAAAAAGACAAGTTGATAGTCTTACTCCTTAAGAGGAATTATAAATAATCTTTGACTTATTATACAGTCTTGGATAAATAGAACAAAAGGATGAACTACTCAGCAAAGGGTTAAATTAATATTGAATTATTAGGTAATCATCAATTGCACAAGGAGTGTGAACCAGTGGTGCTCAACATTGGATGTTCAAATTTAGAAACCCCAGTGTCCACATCATTTGCTGAACTTGGAATTTCGTGCATTAGCTGACAGGTGGTCATTTTTACAGTGACCTGCCAGCCAGTCAGTGCTACCACTTTCCTGTGGTATGCAATGTGTGTGCAATAATTTGTAGCAACTCCATAGTAGTTTTTGCCCTTATTTTATAAAAATGAGGGAAAATAGAGAAATCTATAGCACAAAGTTTAGGTGTTAAAACTTTGTAGAGTTGAGACAAGGTGAAATCATTAGATTGGTCTAAAGGGCCTCACTCAGTGCTTACTGGAATTCAACCTGCTGAATGTATGCTAAAGGGGGAAGGAACGGAACATATTTAAAGATCACGCGTGGAGTGTGAGAGATAAATCATCCATGATTATGTCTAAAAGACAAAGTATAAAGGAGGACTTTATATCATGATAGCTCTCCGGGATAGATACCCCTTACAATACATAAACTTTTGCACACTTTCTGTCGGTAAATTGGCAGTTCCAGAAATTATGGCTGAAGATGGTGGCAGGGCTGGCAGCAGAGAGAGGAGAGGGAGACGGAGATTTAAAAGAAAAAAACACGCAGCCTCCACATCCTAGAATTTTAGCGTGGAGATGAGACAGATAAATGAGCGTTCTTTAAACTCCCAAACTATACGTACATACATACTTGTTGTAGTAGTAAAACACCGTGTTTCAAATAAAGTATTCAACACATATTTATTGGATTTCTCCTATGTATTAGGCATTGGGGATATAGTGATAAATGAAACTAACAATTTCTTCCTTTTGTGGAGCTTATAATTGTGTGTGTGTGTGTGTGTGTGTGTGTGTGTGTGTGTGTGTGTGTTGGAGAGTGGAGGCGTTTGTTCATCCAGTAAGCCCAAATGTAAAATTGCAATTGTGACAATTATTGCAAGGAGCTGATATCTACAAAACTGCTATAAGAGCCCCAAACAGGAGAATTTGACAGAATGACATTTTAGCTGATAATTAAATGATACACAGGAGGTAAATAGTCAAAGGAGGCAGAAATTGCATCCTAGACAGAGGGAACGGCTTGTCCAGAGGTCCTGTGGTGGGGGAAATGTGGTGAGTTTGGGCAAAGCAAGGATGTACCTAGGTCCACAGATGAAGAGTTCTATCTTCAGCCTGGGCTCAATGGGAAGCTACAGATAGGCCTTAAGCAGTGGAGTGGGGTAATAGGATCAGATCTGTGGTTGAAAATATCAACCTGGCCACAGGGTAGTGGATCAGAGGGACTGAACGGGTCCAGGTGGACCAGTTACACAACTCGTGCCAGTGTTCAGGTGACAGACGGTACCAGGGCAATCGCGATGAAGATGGAAAGAGGAGCATGGGTTTGAGAGCTAGAGAAGAGGTGAGGGCTTCCGGACTCAGGGAGAAATGGGGAATTGTGGGTCGGAAAGACAGGGAGGAAGAGGATGGCTTCTAGGCACCAATAATGCAGTAGTAGATAATCCAATAGTGACTTTATTTTGGTATTATAATAAAATATGATTTGGGTGGATGGCAAAACAACATATTTTAACTTTTTTTTTGAGTCAGGGTCTTACACTGTTGCCCAGGCTGGAGTAGAGTGGCACAGTCATGGCTCACCACGGCCTCAACCTCCTGGGTTCAGGCAATCCTTCTGCCTCAGCCTCCTAAGTACCTGGGACTACAGGTGCAAGCCACCATGCCCGGCTAATTTATCTATCTATCTATTTTTATTTTTTGTGTTTTTTTTGAGTTGAAGTCTCACTCAGTTGCTAGGCTGGAGTGTAGTGGCACACTCACGGGTACCCCAGCATCAACTCGCTAGGTGCCGGCGATCCTTCCACCTCAGCCTTCCAAGTAGCTGGAACTACAGGCACGCACTACCATGCCCGGCTAATTTTTTATTTATTGTAGAGATGAAGTCTCGCCAAGTTGGCGGACTGGTCTTGAACCCGCAGGCTCAGGCAATTCACTCGCTTTGGCCTCCCAAAGTACTGGGATTACAGGCCAAGCCACCAAGCCCGGCCTATTTATTTATTTTTTGTAGAGACAAGGTCTCGCTATGTTGCCTAGGCTGGTCTCGATCTCTTGGGCTCAAGCAATCCTGCTGCCTTGGCCTCCCAAAGTGCTGGGATTACAGACATGAGCCACCACACCTGGCTATTTTCGTTTTTGTTAAAGTAACGCGTGCACATGGTTTGAAAAGCTAAACAATAGTGTAAGCCTTCGAAGGGAAACCAACATGCCTTGTCTCCCCTTTTCTTACCAGGAAGCCAAGTTCTCAGAGGACCACTTTCAATTATTTTAAGTTTGCTTTCTAAGATTTACCTGTATTTTTCTCTCAGTAAATGCACACATTGCTTTTTCTTGATTTTTTTTTCACTCAACAAATCTTTCTAAAGCACCTACTACGTGTTGGTCACTCTTTTCTGAGCACGGATAGGTAGAGAACAGAATTCCCTATCCTCATGAAAATTTCATCCCAGTGGGAAGAATCAGCAAACATTTTTTAAAAATGTCACTGGAACTATCTAATTCCATAGAATGAGAGTTGGTGTTCCACAGAGAGAGGATTAGGGATAATATGGAGAAAAATTAAAATATTAGTCAAAGCTTAAAAAACTTCAGTAGGAGTCCTGTAGTAAATGCTGGGAGAAGAAATGCAATGTTAAAGGAGCAGAAGAAGGAAGTGACCTTACTGAGAAGACGACATCTGAGCAAGGATCTCAAGGTGAGAATGTTATGGATGCGGGGCAGGGCATGCTGAGCCACGGGAAAAGCACACGCAAAGGCCCTGTGGTGGGAGGACGTGTGCAACTGAGAAACAGAACGGCCAAGAGGCTATTGTTGCTGGAGCAAGGTGAATGAGAGTGGGGGCAGGGGCATCACAGGCAGGGGAAGGTAGGGTGACACGGATTGTAGAGGGCCTCACGGGCTACCACAAGGACCTTGACTCTGCCCGTGGGTCATTACCTCTTTTCTTCATGTATGAAGCCAACGCCCTTGAGTGCTTTCTTGGTCTTCTACACCATTTTTTGGTTCAGTCAATGTTCAGCATTCGTGTCATTATCACGGTCCAATCTCATTTTCTGCATTACCACGCAATATATTTTGATGTTCATTTCATCTCTTGTAAACATTTTGTGAATAATCTCCTCGTTTTCTTCATCTGCTTACTTTCCCGTGTTCTGATTTATAATTCTTTTCAGCAGAGTTGGAAACCCCCTCTGAACACCATTTTCCACGTGATCAGATGTACCAGCCCTCTCTATCGACGTAACTCTGTTCATTCTAGAGCCTTCCACGCCCAACTCCATCTGGTCTGCTTTCTGCCTGCCGCCTCACAGCTATGTCCTGGGAATTCATTTCTTTTCTCTTCTACTTTGCGTCTTCATTTTCTGGGATATAGACTTTCTTCTTTCTTGGTTGATTTCCATGGGTGGGAAAACTCCTCCAGTGGGTTTCTAAGAAAGGGTAAGTGGGAAGTACAGTTTTGAATTTCATGCCTAAAAGTACCTTTATTCAGTTTTCAAAGTTCGTGAATGATTGCATGGATGTTAAATTCCAGAACAGATACCGTTTGTTTCTTAGAAATTTGAAGGTATTGGTCTGCTGCTTCCTAACTTTTAACCTGGCCATGAGAAGTCAACACTTTTCCAATTTCTTTGTACGTGAACTTTTTTCTCTCTGGAAGGATTGTTAAGATTTTCTCTTTTCCCTGGTGCTTTGTGATCACAGTTACATGCCTTGTTGTGGATGTGTTGGACGTAAGCTTGCTAGACAAAACAGAGGATGCCTATTATACTGGAATTTCAGATAAACTAGGGTAATTTTTGCAATATTTGGGACATACTTATATTAAAACATTACTGTTTATTGGAAACTCAAAGTTTCATTGGCTTTTGTTAAATCTGGCAACCCTAAAACTTGGGCTTTTCAATCAGGAGACTCGTGTTTGGGGACATTTTCATGTACCATTTCTTTTCCTTTAAATTAAAATATTAGTCAAAGCTTAAAAAGACGAAATATTTCAATAAAACTTAGAATCAACAGTGACAATCCTCTACCCTGCCCCCGTCCCTTTCTTGCATCTTTCGAAACAATTTCTTTCCACTCTTTCACTGTTTCTTCTAGATTGACCACTGGATTTCTCGGTACAGGTTGTGTATCTTTTATCTCAAATACTTGGGACCAGAAGTGTTTTGGATTTTTAATTTTATTTTTTTTAGCTTATTTACATATACATAATGAGATCTCTTGGGATGGGACCCAAGAATAAAACCAACATTCATTTACGTTTCGTAGACACCTTATACATGTAGCCTAAAGGTAATTTTATACAATATTGTGAACAATTTGGTGCATGAAACAAAGTTTGTGTATGCTGGATTGCCAGAAAGCAAAGATGTCACTATTTCATGGTGGCATTCAATGAATGTCAGATGTTGGAGCATTTTGGATTTTTGGTTTAGGGATGTTCAACCTGTAAGACACATTGCTTTTGAATTTCAATTTTTTTAAGTCTTAGAAAAATTGACTTTCTACTATGGAATATAAGCATCTAGCTTTCTTCCATGACCCAGAGTATAGACACACGCCCTTCTCAACCCACTGTGGTTTAAATGTCATATTTTTGAGCTCAGTATTCAGTCCTACATTATTGTGACTGTACACATCGTTTCTCATTGAGCTACATAGTGTGTGTGTGTGCTATATTTCAATTTCCTTTTTTGTACTAAGTTTTCTTTTACTCTGGAGTTAATAAATGTATTCTTTCTTGTTGCTTAGTTTTCTGTATACCTGGCACTATTTGATACCCAAATGGGGAGTAGGGCTCAGTAAACTTCCCACCAGAAATGTAAATGTCCTCCCAATATGTGCAGACACGCTGGGCTATCTCTCACCATCAACCTTCACTTCTGGGGACCCCTCCGACCTCCTGCTTTGGTGTGGTCTAGGCCTCCTAGGACACCCCTTGACTATCTGTCATCCAAGGCTTTTCCTCACCCCTCTGCCAACGGTCGTTTTCTGCTTTGGATGAGAATAGCATTTTAAGTTGAAAACCACCCCCTTTGCCTCCTGACATCTAGCGATGCTTTTGGTAACGTCTGATGTCATCCTCATTTCTAAATTTCACAATGCTATACCTTGATGTAAGTCTGTCTTTATCTGTTTTTATGGGCGTTCAGTGGATACTCTTGGTCGGGAAATGTATGTTTTTCGATTCTTAAACATTTTGATTTTGGGGGGATAATATTCTTCCATTCTTTTTTCCTGTTCTCTTTTTCCAGAACTCTGTTTATCAGACTTTGGATCTCCTGGGCTGGTTCTCAGATTTCCTATGTTTTCTCTACTCTTTTCCATCATAGTTTTGTCCTACTTTCTGGGCTCTTTCCTCAACTGGAGTTTCTAGCTCTTCTACTGAAATGTTGGCTATCATATTTTTAATTTCCAAGAATTATTCTCTTCTTCTTGAATGGTTTCATTTTTATTTATTTGTTTTTTAGTAGCCTGTTTCTGTTTCAGGGATAGAATAGTCCTTTAATATATTTTCCTACTCCTGGTATTTTCTGTTTACTCTGAGTTTCTGGTGTTGGTTTTGAGCTGATGGAGACTTTCATCACATGTTTGTAGTCTGAGGATCTCTGTTCATTTGCAAGAGCGGGGTGCTAATAAGTTTACTGGAATCTCTGTGTCTGTGGGGCTTATTGAGTGCTGAACTCACCTCAGGCTCGTGAAACCGGGCCCAGGCTGTCTCACTGGGGCCCCCAGACGCCAACGTCTGAAGGCCCTCTTTTTCTTGAAATCCTTTGGTTTCTCCAGTAAAAGTTCTCCAAGTGCCTGCTTAACACCATTCTGGGAGCAGAGTAGGGGAAGTGGGGTAGCTGACTCTCTCACCATTCAGCATTCGGATGGCTTATCCATCACACTTAGCCCCAGCTTTCAGGACAGTCCCTCCCATGGTGGCAGGTTTCTGAATCCAGGCCTTCCTGGTTCAACTTTTCCAGAACAAACGTCCCATCTTTTCCCAGGGCGGTGAGATGGGTAGTGGCTTGGCTTTGTGAGATTGTTGAGGAGAGCTGGAAGGGTGTGTGTGACTGCAACCACTTTTAGTTCTGACCTTCCATCCTGCTTCTAACGTCCTGGATCCTTCCACCTCCTGAGGGTGTCCTAGGGACAAATCAACTGTGCCTCATTGGCATCAGCAGGCAGGCACTCAGGTCTAAATGCTGCCCCTCCCCTAAGTCAAGTGCTGCTATTCCAGTGGCTGTCCATCCTCTGCAAACCGAATTTTAATTGCTTCATCCACTCTTCTGACTTATTTGTCTTTGTAATACCTCCTCCTTCCCTCTGTAAAGATTTCCCTCACTCTTATTTGAGTGAGGTTTCAGGGAAGAGGGGTAAAAAAGCTCTTAAATCTGACTTTTTTTCCTTTAGATTCAGGGGGTACGGAGACAAGGAGTGTAGGTTTGTTACATGAGTATGTTGGATGGTGGTGAGGTTTGGGCTTCTGTTGACTCATCAACCAAATCGTGAGCATGGCACCCGACAGGTAGGTTTTCAACCCAGGCCCCTCTTTTAGGAGTTCCCCAGCGTCTGCTGTTCCTATTTTCATGTCTGTGTACACCCAGTACTCGGTTCCCGCTTATAAGCGGGAACACCACGTCGCCATAAAAAGGAACTAAATTATGTCCTTTGCAGCAACGTGGATGCAGCTGGAGGCCATTATTCCAATCTGCCATTTTTAACTTTAGGTCAGATGGACCTCCCCAATGACGTTTCCTTTGGGCTGATGTAAAAATTATCGTGAATTCCCCGGGAACATGTGAGCCTGTTCCCTGAGACGTGGGTGGAGCCGTAAGGGTGTCGGGGATAAAGCTGGAGATGTGTCACTTACATTTGTAGCCTGAGAATGGAGTCTCGTGCTTACCCTTGGCATTTGGAAGGTGCATCCAGGCACCTGCTGCAACTCCACACTTGTGAATGCAGACGTGCCTGTCCAGGCATCTCCTCAGTCGCATGTGGGAAGAATGATTAGATTTTTCTGTGCAAAAGAAAAAGAAAAAAAACAAACAAACACCTTGTAGCTTGACCATTTGCAAGTGTTGTCTTTCACTTGATGACCACTGGTGAATTTCACAGACACACAAATGTTTTTTTCATTTCTTTTTCTTTTTTCCTGTTTAGCTGGTGTTAATACTCACAAAGTTATTACGAAACCAGCAAGCCACACCTGGACAATGCCCTTGTGCGTCTGATGCGTCACCAGGCCAACTGCTGCCCTGGCACTCAGGCTGGCCGTTTGCTTTAGGGTTAAGTTGCACGCTTGGAGGATGACGCGTCGCTCCATCTTATGGACCCTTGGGCGTGCTTCCAAATAACTGAAATGACAAATTCTCAGTCCTTCCCTTCTGCAGGAGCTGCCACATAGGCACCAGCATGATCTCAGCCGGAGTCTGGCAAACCTTTACCTTTTCCAAAACAGGTTCACAGCACCTGGTCCTTGGAGTAGCCCCAAGGAGCTTGGAACACACCTCATGGCTGTCACCCCTGTTTCACTCGTGCAGAAACAGAAATGTGGGTGATGGTTGGTTTGTTGAGCTAGATGCCAAATTGCTCTTGAAGGGCCTTGCAGTAGTCACAGAGACCCACGCATGGCAGCGAGAGGTTAAGCCAGGAGTTGAACAACTTTGTTTGCCCAAGGCCTGAGTGAGGCGAATGTTGAACACAGGACTTTGGGCTGAAAATCTCATGTTCTTTCCTGTAGAAAACAACGACATACCTGTGGGCCAGATAGTGAAGCCAGTGGGAAGTCAGAGTAGAGAGAGAGAAAGAGAGAGAGAGACAGAGATCAGTCACACTGGGGCTGACCAGAGAGGCTTACGGAAGTGGGGGCTAAGCTGGGCCGGAGAGACGCAGGCACTCAGCCACTGGGAGGGCGCCCGAGAGAACATTCTGAAGGGTGGCGCAAAGGAAGGGCTGGGTGCTCTTCGTGGGGAAGGAACGCACCCGACCTGACACTGATGTCCACCCAGGTCCCAGAGGGGCCCCCGCGACTGACGTGGACAGTGGCAGGTGTTAGGCGGCAGGAAGACCAGCTGGACAGAGCGGGTGAGGTTGTACTTGATGGGGCCTGGAAGTCAAGCAGATGGCTTGGGCTTGATTCCTGGACTCAGGGCCATTAAAAGTGGAGAATTGAAGACAGAGCAGCGTTAAAGACAATGTGTACAGAAAGGACTTCGGGTTGCATGTGCTCAGCAGCTGCTGGTTGGTTGCTGGACCAAGTGGGTGGTGACAGGAGGTACAGTTTGAGCAAACCAGAGGGCCCGGTGGGGGCCCCAGGAAGGGACCGCCAGGCAGGTGCCAGAGGGGTGAGGAAAAAAGCTGGCATTCCCAGGCTTCTTGGGTCCACCCCATATGCATCCAACTCTCATTGCTTACCACACTTCCTTTTGTCCTGCTTCCCTGGCAGGGAAGATGCTGGCACGGTGGTCCCAGCGAGGAGACCTATGCAGACGGCGGCAGGACCCTCGACTTCTTCAGAGATGAGACCTATTGCCTGGGTGACCTGTCCTGACACCTCCCTGCTGGCCTCCACGAACAGCAACCAGGCCAGAAAAAGCTGAGACTGGACCCGCTGGCGTTAAAGATGGGGCCCAGAATGTGGGGGTGAGACTGCAGGGCGAGGGTGGAAGCTAGTGGCGTGGGCAAAAGAGACCGGCTCCGGGGAGGTAAGGGATTCTGGAAGGTGCATGGCTGTGCTGTAGACCCACCTGGGACACGGGCGGCTGTGGAGGAATAACAAATAAACACCTGACAAAGTCCCAGAGGTGTGTGTCACATGGCGTGAAAACAACAGCGAAGCCAGGCGGACGAGGCAAGTGGTCTTGACCACAGTGAGAAGGTATCCGAGACTCCAGAGCACCCTCCGGGTGCCCCGCCACCCACAGATCACCATCTGCAGTGACTCAACCCATGTGGTGGTCTTCCAGGTGCAGTGAGGATGCTCTTTCTAGTCACCCACATGGCTCTTCCTGTAGCTGACAGCTGTTCACTCTCGAAAGGGAGTAACTGCTTTTGGGAAGTCCCTCAACGGTCAACCCTGTCCTCTTCCGGGATCTCAGGAGGGGGACAGTCCCGCTGGTAGCCACTCACCCAAGTATCTTTTCCTCTTGGTGGCAAAACCCATTAGGGTGACTTTCTTGCACTGATGGGACTTTCCTAATTAGGTGCTGCTGGGTTCCGGTTTGCTTTGATGTCTGCACCCTCTCGGGTCACCCAAGCGCCAGGTTTTCAATATCACACCGAAGAAGTCTAGGCAGCAGGGATCGTGTCCTTAGCCACATGTCCTCCTCATGTCTAGCAGAGCACTGATACAGAACTGTCACTCATAAAGTGGTGAATGAATGAGTGAGGGGACGAATGAATGAAGCGTTGGCTCTGGTTAATACATACAGTTCAACCACACATAAGCCATCCAGGGCTCACACATTGTTTACTACAAGTGAAGGTGGTGTCAGACATCCCTGCAAAACACACACACACATTTGCTTTCTTTGCCAGGCTTCTCATCTCATGAAATTAACCCAGTAATTCTGACATCTCCTGCGAGGGTCTATTTTCCATGTGGTTGTCTCACATTCATTTGCTCATCCGTTCATTCAACGAGTGTTCACTGAGTGATTACTATGGGCTGGGTAGTTTTCTAGGTGCTGGAGATTCACTTATGAATAAAAGCATCAAGAACCCAAACCCATATGAGGTTTAAGTTCTGGTGGAGCATACACAATTAATACAATAAATTACTAAAACCTATTGACTGCTGGGTGTCTATAGGCAAAAGAAGAAAACCAAGAAAAGGGGCCAAGGAATATAGCAGGAATGTGTATGTGTATGGGGGTGGGGTGTGGAGAGTGGCTTAAAATAGGAGAGACGAAGACAGACTTACCTAGAAGGTAATGTTTGCCATGTAGATAGGAGGGCCTGGGGAGGGTTTGGAGACATGCCCCTCAGAGTAGCACAGGCAAATACCCTGAGGTGGGTGGGTTGCTGGCATGTTCCAAAAATGGCAAGGAGGCCGTGCAGCACACAAGAGAGTAGCAAGAGGCGAGGCCGGAGATGGCCGGGTGGTCAGAGGAGGCTTTACAGGACGCTGCTTGTGCCCCGAGTTGGAGGGGAAGCCATTGCTGTAGGTTTCTGAGCAGAGATGTGACGTGATGGGGCTTGAATCTCTACAGATTCCAGTGAGGAGGCTGTTTGAATGATCTAGGCAAGAGCTGAAGGTGGCTTGGGCCAGGCTGTCACCGTGGAGGTGGTGAGAGGGGACAGATCAGGCTCGCGTCGAAGGGTGTGTCACGGGAGGGATGTGTAGGGGACCAGGGCGACTCCAGGGTGTGAGTCTGAGGGGCGTGGGGAGAAAGCAGAGGGAGCCAGGCCAGCAGCCGGGCCCTGGAAGCCGGACCCCACCCTGGGCCCTGTTGGAGGCTGGGCGCCTCCCCTCCCCGAGGCTGGCCTGGCGGTGAACCCGGCCCTGGGCACAGACTCTGCAGCCGTCCACCCACTACGCTCCTTGGCTCAGCGCGGGTCCCACATGACTGACAGGGCTGCCAGCTCCACATCTTTCCTGGAGGACACGGCGGGGAAGAGGGCCGCCGTCGTTGCCCCTGTGCCTTCTGTCTTCCTGACCCCAAGCCGGAGAGGGAGCCTTGGAGTGTCTGTGTCGCATGCTCAGTCTCTCTCTTCTCATCGTCCACACAGGCACGCCTGGCTGCATTCGCGCCTCTTCGCCGCCCTCATCCTTTCCACTCACGCCGGAGAGAAGTGGGTCTGCTTCTCGGCTGGCCAGGTGACAGGACACTCGTAAGCAGAGTAGCCAGAGAACCCCAAAGTGCCCTGGGGCCAGAGACCTCCACCCAAGCCTATGGCTACAGAGCAGTACGGAGAGATTGTCTGGAAGGTTCTCTTTCCACTTCTGGGAAAGTTGGGGACGTGACTGTCCCTGACGCCAGCTGGGACGTGACATCCGGTGGAAGCTGCACCAAAATGAAAAGCAGGAGACCAAGCGCCTTGGGGCAGAGACAGTGCGGAAGAAGAAGGTGGGTTCACGGAGGCACCCGCAGAAGGACCCCGAATCATTCTGGGGAAAAGAAGAAACTTCTGGGAGGCTGAGGACACCACCACCAAAGCTCCTGGGAAGGGCCAGGGAGGCCTTGTCCAGAGTGGACGGGTGAAGGAGGACGGCCACTCGTGCTGTGAGCAGGAGGGCTGATGTCCCTGGGTGTCCTCGGCCACCCCTGCTCTCTGCCGTCTTCGGAATCCACACCTTGTCTTTGTTGTCAGGGGGAGGCGGCAGAGAACCAATTTGCAAGGACACTCTGGGAGATTTGGGGCTGGTCTTTGACGGATTCTGCTTCTTGAACTCATCCGGGTGGCCGATGACCATGGAGCCTCCCCGGCCATCGAGGGGGAGAACCCCCAGCCTGTTCATCCACTCAAGTGCGTGGCGGCCATGGCATGGGAGAGGGGACAGAGCTTAGGGCTGAGAGCCTGGAGACTGCATGACACACATCGAGACTCCTCACGTCTTCCTAGTCAGCTCACCTGGACACGGGAAACCAAACCTAATGCCCCCTCCAGGGTCTTCCCGCGTAGTAAGTCTTGTACCTGCAACTCTGTCTCACGGACAACTGAGCTCTGATTTCCATGTCTGTGATGGAAGACAGAAGCCCTCTCCTCTCACCTCGGGAGATCCGTGTAGAGCTCTGAGTCCAGGCATGGTGGCTCAAGCCTGTCATCCCAGCAATTTGGGAGGCTGAAGCAAGAGGACTGCCTGAGCCCAGGGGTTCAAGACCCGCCTGGGCAACTTGGCGAGACCTCGTCTCTACAGTACATAAAAAAATTAGCCAGGCGTGGTAGCACGTGCCTGTAGTTCCAACTATCTGGAAGGCTGAGGGTGGAAAGGTTGTTTGAGTCCAGTAGGTTGAGGCTGCAGTGGCCGTGAGCATGTCACTGCATTTCAGCCTGGGTGACAGAGTGAGACGCCAACTTAAGAAAAAAAAAAGATCTCTGGAGAGGGGACTAACCACACCAGCTGCGTTAAGCTGCTAAGCAGCTATAATCTGTGGCAGACAGCCATGGTAACCAGGTGACTTTGTCTGGTGTTAACGTGCTTCTGTATCCAGGCCAGAATGGCTGGTGTGTGGATTACCTGCGACGCAGTGGAGTTGGGGGAATGAAATGAGCTGCTGTCGCTGGAGTGCGTGCTGTGCCTGGCCATCAGGAAGCACAAGCGTGTGTCTTCCAGCGTGCACACGTGTCAACCAGCAGCACCATCATCGCTCTTACGGGATGGGCCACATGGACTTTCTCTTTCTGTTAAGGAAGAGTGGGATCCCTCAGCCTCATTTTTGAGGGTCCCCAAGGCCCAGGCCACGGTCCTGACCGAACCCGGGGCCTGGACTCTGGCCCTATGGGCCACAGAGAAGGGTCTGTCCCTCTCAGCTCACCCTCAGAATACAAAGCCCGCCTGTTGCTGGGGCAGCGTGAGTGAGATCGGGACAAGCTGAATCAGACGCTACACTGTGCTCGCTGGGAGAGCACAGTGGAGTCACATCCGTGACGGGGTTCGGTGACTGCCAGGCTCCATTCACGTGTAGGAGGTCGAGGACAACCTGCCGGCTTCTCTGAGATGCGCCTTGGCTGGTGTGGGTCCATTCAGACTCGGGATACGAAGTCACGGTGTCCCGGAGCGTTTCAGAGGCGAGAGGTCAGCGGATGGATCTGCACACCGCGACCCCGAGAAAATGGAGGAGAGGGAGCTCCAGAGAAGCGACAGTGGTGCATCCACAGTGTGACCGGGGCTGGCAAAGGCTTTCTGGGCAGGGCGTCACCACCCCGGGAGCGCTGACTTTTCTGGCCTGTTGCTGCCTGGGAGGCCCGTGGTCAGAGATCAAGTGCGACGGCCTCTGTAGCCAAGGCCTCCACCTGCTGGATGTGATGAAACAAACAGACGCCTGGAGAGCTTCCTCTAAAAACGGTGTGTGTACTTGAGGTGACACGTGTGAGAGCCTTCAGGGTCATGTTCACCCGCAGAGAGGCCTGTCGTGCCCTGGAAGGTTTAGACGCGTTTGACTTCTGATGAGCATCCACTAGAGGGCGCCATCACCACTTGTATCTCTCCCAAAGTCCTTGGGTGCGCTCTGGCCGGGCTGGGTGGCTCAGCCTGTCATCCCAGCATTTTGGGTGGCCGAGGCGAGCGGATGGCCTGAGCCCGCGGGTTCAAGACCAGCCGGGGCAACTTAGCGAGGCCTCGTCTCTACGATAAAATAGATAGGTAGATAGATAGATAGATAGATAGATAGATAGATAGATAGATAGATAGATAGATAAAAATTAGCCAAGGGTGGTAGCACCCTGTAGTTCCGGCTACTTGGAAGGCTGAGGCGGAAGGATCACTGGAGACCAGCAGGTCAACGCTGGGGTGGCTGTGAGCATGCCACTGCGCTCCAGACTGGGCAATGGAGTGAGACTCCAATTCAAAAAATAAAGAAGAAACAGAAGAGGCCTGAGGCCGGGTGCGGTGGCTCAAGCCTGTCGTCCCAGCAATTTGGGAGGCTGAGGCGAGAGGATTGCCTGAGCCCAGGGGTTCGAGACCAGCCTGGGCAACTCGGCAAGACCTCGCCTCTATAATATATCAAAAAAATTAGCCAAGCGTGGTAGGGCGTGCCTGTAGTTCCAGCTACTTGGAAGGCTGAGATGGAAGGGTTGTCTGAGCCCAGCAGGTTGAGACTACGATGGCCGTGAGCATGCCACTGCATTTCAGCCTGGGTGACAGAGTGAGACTCCGACTCAAAAATAAAGAGCTCTGGAGAAGGGACTAACCACACCAGCTGCGCTAATCCGTTCAGGTCTGCACCATCCTTCCTCGGGGCTGTCAGGTTCTCCTCCTCCCTCCCTCCCTTCCCCCTCTGCCCGTGGGCAGAAATGTGATTGGATGTCCCGCAACGACTAGGTGATGACTTTGCCGCCTGGAGATGCTATGTGCAGCAGTCAACCAAGACTGCTCAGAGATTCAGGCAGATGCAGGGCAGCCTAGATCTCAAAGGCTCCCCTGTTTCCTGGCCTGTGGAAGCAAGTAGGCCATGTAAGCAGCCCTGGCCTGCTGGGGCCCCCAATCTCGTGGAAGCAGCAGAAGTCCTCCCTGGACACTCCACGCAGAGGCCTGACAACCCAAGGACTCTGGACCCGTTTGCTCTCCATGCAGGGAAATGGTCCCTAGGGATGAGGAAATGCACAGCAGAGATCAGGTGTCTTTTGGGAAAAAATGACTTTTCCGTTTAAATACTGCTTGGTCCCAGACATTTTCTGGAATTCCACCAAGGCTAAGACTCAGGCTGGATTCTTTTTGAACTCCTAGTTATGGGCTCTGGCGTCAGGGAGGGACAGATGGAGAGGGGACCGTGCCCACAACTCTTCTTCCTCCAGTCTTCAACTTGGAGCCTCACTTTCCCCCCCTCTCAAGCAAACAGTTGATTCAGATTGTCTTCAAGCTCCCCCCTGCAACAAACAGTGGTCTGTCAGCTTGCTCTCCTGGGTTGCAGCCCCTCATCTTCTCTACTTTCCACAGTTTGAAGCATATTCAAAGTGGCTCTCCTCACCCCACGTAAGAATTTTTTTTTTAAATGCCAGTTAAGATAAAATTAGATTGGCCTCTTAGAACCAGTCGACTCATCAAAAGGATTCTGAGTTCTTCTGCGCTTGACTGTTAACAGCAACGGATACATTTACAGCCATAGGCTGGAAAAGTACAAATGCAGGGCTCGGGTTTACACGTTTGGTGTCAGCAGTCACTTGCCTTCTTCTTGGGTCCTGCTTACTGGACTTCCTGGCGGGCTAGTGCCAGCTCGTGGGCCCCGTGAGGTCACATCCCACGCTGGTCACACGGTCCTCGCTGCCCTTGATTTTGAAGTTCTGCTTTGTCTCTCAGAGGTGCTCCACTATCTCCACTCAAAGGTGGGGCTCCATGGAAGAAAGAGGATGCCGATGGGAGGTGGGCGAGGACTGACCTCAGAGGCAAGCCCAGGAGAAGACAGAGAAGGCATTCCTCGTTCCAGCTGGGCTTGTACTACATCATTGATGGGAATCGTGTTGTATGCACTCTGCTTGGGAAAAGGAAGAAGCAGCTTCTGGCTTCTTTTGGTTCGGCTCTTCAGCTGTCAAGAAAAGCTTCTGGAGAGAAACAGGAACAAAATATCAGGGCGCGCTTTGTCTAGGCCAGGCCCTTTCTCCCTCTTCATTGTGGATCAGCACCACCCGTCAGGAGAACTTGGTTTTTTTTTCTTTTTCAAATTTTTATCATAAAGATGTGGGGCACATTTCAGGGGTAGGTATATAAACAGTGATCGTGTATATCCCACAAAGGCCTAACATCTAGGATCTGCAAGGAACTCTAAGGCGCCCAAAGGAAAAAAACAGCCCCATTCCGAAGCGGGCAAAAGACAAGAACAGACACTTCTGAAAAGAAGAGACGCAGGTGGCCAACAGGCACACGAAAAAGTGCTCAGCCTCACCCATCACCAGAGAAACGCAAATCAAAACCACACTGAGTTGCCGCCTAACCCCTGTGAGAGAGGCCCTCGTTAAGGAAACGAACAGCAGCAGATGCTAGGGAAGCTCAGGAGAAAACGGAATGCTGCTTGACCGCGGGTGGGAATGCAAACCCGTGCGACCTCTTTGGAATGGAGCTTCCGTGTGGCCCGGGGGCGCTGTCAACGAGGCGCCGCCCGGCCCGGCCTGGGAGCCACCGGTGCGTCAGGCCAGCGCAGGG